>NC_056740.1:530173217-530388217 GCF_019279795.1 Protopterus annectens | reverse complement strand
AGTGGTGAATCTATAAGCAGACTAGCAGAAATGTCTAACAAATGGGTTTTAACTGGAGTATAACCCAGACAAGAATTGAACAGCCCATGCTAACAGGATAGAATAGTAGAGATTCCGACTATAACAATGTCCTAGTCGTTCTTTTTGCACCACAAAAAAAAATCTCTTCCATTTGGCTACACAAGATTTTTCAAGTAGCAGGTTTTCTAGTATCCTGTAAAATGTGGAGCACATTGTCAGGAAATTGTTGCTTAAAAGGTATTACACTCTATCATTTAACGAGTTAACTGATAAATTTGGAAAGGTGGGTGAATGAGAGAGCTCTTGTGCTGGGTAATCAAGTCCATCCTGTGGAGTAACTTGTGATGATTGCCCCTGGCTAGGTAAAAAAGAAGGTGGAAACCAGTGCTGTCTTCGCCAAAAGGGAGTCCCAAACAAGAGTTTTATGGGTTATGTGGGTTTTATTGGGTGGGAGGTTAGCATAATGGTTAAGGTAATTGCCTTACAAACACAAGGTGCAGGGTTTGACTCTCACATGGGGTAATACGCTAGGCTTAAAATGGCCTATAAGGGCAGTTAGCCTAGTACTAATCTATGAACCTTCACTTCCCCTAAAGCTCATGCAACTGACATTCATCTGATTGAGACCAAATGACTGAAACTTCACTTCCCCTACAACTCATTTCCCTGACAATTAGTACTGGCAGTGTATAGAGCACTGTAAGGTAAGTAAAAGGACTATGCCCTTTTCCCCGCTGTATGCGACCCTAGAGTTAGTATATGTAGTTAGGGGGTTCTGGGGGTCACAGCCCTCCTCACTGGGGGGGGGGTGGGGGGTGTAGACCCCATCTAGTTTGGTTTTACTGAACAATATAAAACCAAAAGCAGAGAATATAAAATCAAACTAGGTGGGGGGTTGTGCCCCCCCACACACACACCCTAACTATATATACTAACTCCAGGGTTGCACTACAGTGGGGGAAAGGACATATTCCTTTTACTTGCCTTACAGTGCTCTACACACTGCCCATATTAACTGTCAGGGAAATGAGTTGTAGGGGAAGTGAAGAGTCAGTCATTTGGTCTCAGTCAAATGAATCTCACTCAAATGAGCTTTAGGAGAAGTGAAGGTAACCAGAGTTTTATTTGTCCTTTTATATTTTTTGAAAGACTCTTAGGAATAAAGGTAGAAGAGGAAATGCATAAAGGAATCTCCCTTTCCATGAAAAAGGTATGGCATCTGTCCTCCAAGCCAGAGGGTTTGGATCTCTGCAACAAACCTATTAAGCAGGCTGTTCCGGGAGGAGGCAATCAGGGCTACTTGCAGAGTACCCCATTGATGAATAATGTCCACAAAGACCTTTCTGTTCAACATCCATCCATGACTGTCTGTCCTGGATCTGGCCACAGTGTTCCTATCTGAGGGAATATAAACTACCGGAAGAACCAGCTTGTACTGGATGTCAATTTCCCAAACTACCTAGGCATAGATAGGACCCCCCTCCCAACTTGTTTATAACCATGATTTTGTCTGTGAAAATTCTGAGAGGGTCTGGTGACCAGAGATGGCTCAGAGTCCGAACACCGAGAATCAGGGCCTTCACCTCCTTGATGTTTATGTGTTCTTTTATGTCTATAGCAGACAACACCCCCTGAACTTTGATATTGTTGGAACAGGCACCAGAAAAGGAAGTCATGGATTGAGGGATATCTGGTTGATCCACCATATTAACTCCTCCCTGATGCAGAGCAAGAGAAGAATCTGGAAGTACAGTGGGTGGCAATGTCACTATACAGACTCGAAGTATCACTGAAGCTTCCTTATGTGGAGTCTGGTAAAAGGAACTAGAGGTTTAGTGGATGCCATAAATCCCAGAGCTGTCAAAATCTCTCTTGTTGAGGTCACCTGCAAAGGAAGAAGGCTCCAAAAGAAATCTGTCAGAAATAGAATCCTGTCTGAGGGAAGGAAAGCTGTCATAGTCTGGGTGTTTATCTGGCATCCCAAGAAAATATGGTATTGAGAAGAGGTCAGGACAGACATCATTAGGTTTAAAGTGAACTTTAGACCGTGGAAAAGACTTGTTCACTCTAGGTCCTTGAGAAGTGAATTTTGAGAAGGAACTTGAAGCAGGTGGTCATCCAGATAAGGGAAAATTTGGATGCCATGGAGTTTACGAAAGGCTATGACAGGATCTAGGCACTTGATAAACACTCAAGGGGCCACCGAAAGACCAAACGGTAAGGGAGAAAACTGATAATGTGGCGAAGCCACAAAAAATCTCAAACAATTCTTGAAAAGAAGATGAAAACAAATGCATAGATAAGCATCTTTCAAGTCCAGGGTCACTAGGAAATTCTGAGATAGAATCAAAGGAATCAGGGTCTATAGAGTTAGAATTTTGAAACTTTGCACACTCAGAAAGATGTTTAGGTACAAGAGGTCTAGGAGAGGTCTTCAAGAGCCTTTCTGTCTTTGAAACAGAAACAGCCAGGAAATACAATCCTGAGGAGGAGGAACCGGTTGAATGGTTCCTTGGCACCAAAGGTCCTTTAAGGCAGTGCAGTAGTGCAGCGGTAAATGTTGTTGCCTCACAGCAAGTGGTACTCCATTTTGATTCTCACCTGGAGTGCCTTCTGTGCGGAGTCTGCATGTCTTCCCTGCATTTGTGTGGGTTTCCTCCAGGTACTACTTTTTCCTCCCACATTCCAGAGACATGCTTCTGGAGCATTTCTTCCTGGGCCTCTGCTGAAAACAGGCTCCGTCCTACTCGGACTTTCCCGGTCAACAAACATTAAATAAATAAATAAACAAACAGAAGAAGAGAAAGGGGAGACATTTGGCTTTAGGAGGCGGAGGGATTCCTGAAAAGGGGATTATAGCAATTTTATTGTATACTGCATACTTGTACTGTATTTCATAGCTATTGGCTCACTTGTGATAAACATTTCTGTAGTGTTTTCTCCCACCCATCCTCCTTATTGACATTGTGTCTTTTATACCTGTTGTCCTTGCAGTTGCCCACCCCTACTCTAAATTTGATCTTGGACACTCCTCCCAGTCTAGTGTCATTATCTCATTCTACCTAATACAGACAGAATTTCCTTCTGTTCTCCTTTCTCCCTTTCTAAAAAAAAAAAAAAAATTGAATATCCTTGTGTTCTGACTGTGCTTCTCAAACACTCAAACATTTTGGAAATATAAAGTATATTTTAGTGCATTTATTAAAACTGTATTTGCGTTAATATTGCTACAACTTAAGTGCTCTAGGTTGCACTGCATCTGAATTGTTTTAGTGTGTTTTAGCTGCTTTTCTGTATATATAGACTTTTCTGTATATGTAGACTAGCTACTTATTCTACTGTATTACTGCTTCTTAAATCGTTTTTCAGTTGTGCACTTGCCTTGCTTCATTTAAAAAGTTTTAAATTGCTAATTTTGTACAGTTTTAATTGTATTTACTGTTTAGGGCTACACACTCAAGTGTGTTAGCCTTTTCTGTGTTTATTTAGTGTATTATTGCATTGTTCAGCCTGTTTTAACAAAAAAAAAAAGGGGGGGGGTGTTCAGATTTTAGTGCTACTAGTGAGTAACCAGCCAGTTCTAAGGGAGAATTTGAAGAGCAGACTTTCTGGCACCTAGAATAGTTTAACTGTAGCCCGGCAGTGCTGCACGATGTGAAAAATATGCAAACACGCGCGTTCATAAGCCAGAAGGTTGAAAGGGATAGAAATCAGCCCCAAATGGCTAAAATTACAATCCAGTATCTGTCTGCCTGGAATGACATGATCGACAGACCATAATGCTTTGCCAGAGATGGTCTGCAACTGTCACCCAAGGGATTCCGGATACTGGCTAAGGCTCTCGCCACCCCTATAGTACCTTTTTTAGGCAAGGTTCAAAGAACAAAACCACCACCGTAATAGATACAAGCATGCAAAATCTAAAGGTAATGCTAGAAGTCTAAACCTCAAAATGCAATCTCTCGAGGCACTCCTAAAAATGGAGAACATCGATATCTGTGCAGTAACTGAGACCTGGTTCAAGGCTCCAGAGAGCACCCCTGCAATACCAGGCTACAACTCTTACCACACATTTCGGCCACCAAACCAAGACCTAAACACTAATGGTGGAGAAGTGTCCATATTCACCAAGGATATTCACACCTCCAGGCTAGCTGCCCAACACAATGCATCTGAAATTCTCCAGGTGCAACTAACACTAGGTAAGACTGCAATCCAAACTGCAGCTTGCTACAGATCCTCCACCATGCCCCAAGATTCTCACTGTAGGTTCATAGGTAGGTACTAGGCTATTGGCCCTAGGGCCTATATAAGCCTAGCCAAAAATGTACCCTGGCTTTCGCCACCCAAGAAAATTATTTTCCTGTGCCCCTGTTGAGCAGAGTCACAGAAGTGATCCCCAGGGTGAATTTCCTATCTCCCATCCAATCATCAAGATTTTTCTTGAAGAGTGCTAATGAGGAGCTCTGTTTGACATAGATAGGTAGTCTGTTCCAGAGTATGGGAAGTCTCTGGGACAGGAATCTATCCCTCCAGCATGTTCTGTTTATTGTGGTGAGAAGGTTTAGGTTCCTAGAGTGTGTAGCTCAGAGGGACTGGGATTTCTTTAAGTGGAGATTGTCCAGCAGCTCTGGGTTTGACATAGCTTTGCATGTTAGGCAGAGATCGCCTCTGAGTAGGCGATATGCGACGGAGTAAAGCTGGAGTTTTTTGAGACGGTCTGCATACAGCATCTGTTTGAGGTCAGTAATCCTCTTTGTGAGGTATTTCTCTGGCCTTTCCAGTTGCTGTAGATGTCTTGTGAGGTACATACTAAAAGGGGCGTTGTACTCCATAATGGGTCTAATGAGCGATGAGTAGAGGGGAACAATGACCTCTTTTTTTCTGGATGAGAAACCCTTTGTGATGAGGTGAGCCATGTAGAAGGATTTCCTGACCACTGTGGCGATGTGATTATCAAAGGAGAGACTACTGTCCACCTGTGTCCCAAGGTCTCTTATCACACCTTCGGCGTTAAGTAGACTACCAGCTATGTGGTAATTCATGGGTACAGAGTTTTTACCAAAGGGGATGACAATACACTTTTTGGCATTGAGCTTCAGGCCATGGCTTTCACACCAGGCATCTGTCTCAGTGAGGCCCTTTTGTAGTATGTCCACATCGTTAGGAGTTTCGATCACGGCTCCTAATTTGCAGTCATCTGCAAACATTGTTAGCCAAAACCTTCTGTGTTAGCCTGTACTTCAGAGAAGTAGATACCAAACAGGAGAGGACCCAGGACTGAACCCTGTGGTACTCCACTTGTCACTGGTCTGAAGTCGGATTTGGAGTCTGCTACTTCCACAGTGTGGGTTCTGTCCATGAGCCAGTTGGCAACCCATCTTGTGACATAGGGATTTATACCTAGTTTAGTGAGCTTATCTATAATTCCAGAGTGGGGGATGGTGTCGAAAGTCTTGGCGAGCTCTAGATAAGCTGTGTGAACCACCTTACCCTCATCTATGGCTTTGGTGACAGCTTCAAAGAAGTCAATCAGGTTTAGGAGACATGATCTGCCTTTTACAAATCCAAACTGGGTAGGGTCTAGAGTTTGGAGATTACCAATGTCTTTGTTTATGAGTTTCATGATGACACGTTCCATGGCCTTGCAGACATGTACCTTTCTAAACATACTGGACAATATTACGATACAACCAAACACCTTAATACTGGGTGATTTCAACTACCCTGCCATTAACTGGGAAAACTACTTGGGTACCAACACCTTTTCCCAACGGTTCTTGATATTCATAAATTCCTGGATCAAATAATCCATTGTCCCACCAGGGGCTCCAATATCCTAGACCTGGTTATTACCAACATGGGAGATAGATGCTCCACACCAGTGGTCACCCCCTCATTGGTTAGGTCTGACCATAAGCAAATCACCCTTGAAATCCACATCCCACCCCCACCCCCCAGTAAGGAAACCTCCGTAAAAAAACTTCTCCAAAGCCGGCTTCATGCTACTCAAGTCAGAAGTGACAAACTTCATGACACCCATGCAGATGAGAGCTGAAAGTTCGACTGCTGAATGCTACACTAAGGCACTGTACGAGCACATCCACTCGTGCATGAATCATGCCATCCAAAATAGAACCTAGACGTTCTCCTCCAAAAAAAGGAAGCCAATCTGGTGGTCTCCTGCCATAAACAAACTATAGGTTCATAGGTAGGTACTAGGCTATCGGCCCTGGGGCCTATATAAAAGCCCAGCCAAAAAGGTACCATGGCTTTTGCCACCCAAGAAAATTATTTTCCTGTGCCACTGTCGAGCAGAGCCACAGAGATGATCCCCGAGGGTGAATTTCCTATTTCCCATCCAATCATCAAGATTTTTCTTGAAGAGTGCTAATGAGGAGCTTTGTTTGATATAGATAGGTAGTTTATTCCAGAGTATGGGAAGTCTCTGGGACAGGAATCGATCCCTCCGGCATGTTCTGTTTATTGTGGTGACAAGGTTTAGGTCCCTAGAACGTGTAGCTCGGAGGGATTGGGATTTCTTTAAGTGGAGCATGTCCAACAGCTCTGGGTTTGACATAGCTTTGTATGTTAGGCAGAGATCACCTATGAGTAGGCAATATGTGACAGAGTAAAGCTGGAGTTTTTTGAGATGGTCTGCGTAGGGCATCTCTTTGAGGCTGGTAATCCTCTTTGTGAGATATTTCTGTGGCCTTTCCAGTTGTGGTAGATGTCTTGTGAGGTACATACCAAAAGGGGCGTTGTACTCTGTAATGGGTCTAATGAGTGATGAGTAGAGGGGAACAATGACCTCTTTTTTTTGGATGAGAAACCTTTTGTGATGAGGTGTGCCAAGTAGAAGGATTTCCTGACTACTGTGGTGATGTGATTATCAAAGGAGAGACTACTGTCTACCTGTGTCCCAAGATCTCTTATCACACTTTCGGTGTCAAGTATACCACCACCTATGTTGTAGCTCATGGGCACAGAGTTTTTACCAAAGAGGATGACAATGCACTTTTTGGCATTGAGCTTGAGGCCATGGCTTTGACACCAGGCATCTGTTTCAGTGAGGCCCTTTTGTAGGATGTCCACATCGTTAGGAGTTTCGATTATGGCTCCTAGTTTGCAGTCATCTGCGAACTTCGTTAGCCAAAGACCTTCTGTGTTAGCCTGTACATCAGAGAAGTAGATATCAAACGGGAGAGGACCCAGAACTGAACCCTGTGGTACTCCACTTGTCACTGGTCTGAAGTCGGATTTGGAGTCTGCTACTTTCACAGTGTGGGTTCTGTCAGTGAGCCAGTTGGCAACCCATCTTGTGACATAGAGATTTATACCTAGTTTAGTGAGTTTATCTATAATTCCAGAGTGGGGGATGGTGTCGAAAGCCTTGGCAAGATCTAGATAGGCTGTGTGAACCACCTTACCCTTGTCTATGGCTTTGGTGACTGCTTCAAAGAAGTCTATCAGGTTTAGGAGACATGATCTGCCTTTTACAAACCCGAACTGGGTGGCGTCCAGAGTTTGGAGATTACTGATGTCTTTGTTTATAAGTTCCATGATGATACATTCCATGGCCTTGCAGACCAGGCTCGTCAGGCTAATGGGGTGGTAGTTCCCGGGGTCCATGGTGGCCCCCCCCTTGTGGAGTGGGATAACCGTCACTGTGCGCCATTCAGCAGGCACAAAGCCTGAGGTTAGGCTATGATTGAACATGGTACTTAGGTGGGGTGCCAGTTTGTTCTGTAGTTCGTGTAGAACGCAGCCTGGGATGTTGTCTGGTCCCATGGATGCTGTGTTCTTGGCTTTGGAGAGTGTGGTTTTTACCTGTGCAGCCGTGATTACAGGAACTTCGCATTCTTCTGGTATAGAGATGGGCTCTGGGGTGAGAGGGGGGTAAAGTTAGCACTGAACCTATCTGCCAGGATGTTGACAATATCAGTTGGGTCGGTATATTTAGTGCCATTGTGCTGTAACTCAGAGCAGATCTGGGTGTTGCCATTGAGATTCTTGACATAGCTATAGAATGCTTTGTAGTTGTCTTTAGAATCTGTGGTGATTTTGTTTTCGTAACTAGCTTTAGAGGATTTTATCAGGGATCGCAGCTTTTTACTGAGGCTGACCAGGGAGCTCCTCTACTCATGGGATTTTACTCTCTCTTTTGCAGCAGTTTCTTCCTTCTGTTTTACAGTTTGTTTATGGCAGGGGACCACCAGATTGGCTTCCTTTTTTTGGAGGATAGTGTCTTGGTTCTGTTTGGGATAGCACGATCCATGCACCCATGTAAGTGCTTATAAAGTGCAACTGTGTAGGATTCAGCAGTCGTAACTGTATTGTCCATCTGCATGGATGTCATGAAGTTCACCACTTCTGTCTTAAGAAGCATGAAGTTGGCTTTGGAGAAATTTTTTACCTTCCTTAATGGGGGGTGGGGGCAGGATGTGGATATCTAGGATAATTAGTTTATGGTCGGATCGGACCAATGAGGTGTTGACGTCAGGTGTGGAACACCGGTCACTCATGTTGGTAATGACTAGATCTAGGATACTGTTGCCCCTGGTGGGGGTGTGGATAAGTTGATCCAGGGCATTGGAGTTTATGAATTCCAGAAAACGTTGAGTGAAGGAGTTGGCACATGAGTAGTTTTCCCACTTAATGGTAAGGTAGTTGAAGTCGCCCATTATTAGGGTGTTGGCTGAACCCTAACATTTTCCAGTACATCAAGAAAAGAGGAGTGGGAATCCTGGGGCATGGTGGGTGATCTGTAGCAAGCTACAATTTGGATTGCAGTTTTGCCCAGAGTTAGTTGCACTTGGACAACCTCGGCTGCATTATGCTGAGCAAGTAGCCTGGAGGTGTGGATATCCTTAATGAATATGGACACACCTCCGCCTTTGGTGTTCCGGTCCAGGTTACATGGCCGAAAAGTTTGGTATGTGTTATAGCCTGGTAGTGCAGGGGTGCTCTCTGGAGCCTTGAACCAGGTCTCAGTCACTGCACAGATATCGATGTTCTCCATTTTAAGGAGTGCCTCGAGTGAGTGCATTTTGAGATTTAGACTTCTAGCATTGAGTAGCATCACCTTCAGTTTTTGCTTGCCTGTTCCTGTTATGGTGGTGAATTTGTCATTTGAACCTTGCCTAAAAAAGGTGTTATAGGGGCGGCAAGAACCTTAGCCAGTATCCGGAATCCCAGGGGTGACAGGTGCAGGCCATCTCTGGCAAAGCATCGTGGTCTGTCGACCATGTCATCCCAGGCAGACAGATACTGGATCCCTTTAAAATGGCACCAGAAGCTTAGCCAATTGTTGAAGTCAATCATTTTGTCCTTGTACTGCGGCATCATTCTGGGTGATTGCAGAATGCTACTCAGGGCTAGGGTCATACCTGCCTGGGCTACAAGATCGGAGAGCTCTTCCATGTCTCTTTTCATGTAGTCCAGGGAGGTACGTCTCAGGTCGTTCACACCAACATGGACAATGGCAGAGTCGTATTTGTACTTGTTGTGGAGTGAACTGAGTGCGTGTGTTATGTGGAGGATCCTGGCACCCGATAGGCAGCTGACAGTAACCTTCTCCTTGTTTAACCTGGTGACTGGGACATCAGTGTGCCTGACTATAGAGTCACCTATGACTAGTGCGTTGGGTATGTTGTTTTGACTTATTGGCTGTGGTTGAGTGGCACACTGAGTCTGCGGACTATGTATCATTTGGGTTGTATTGGGGGTTGGAGACTGCTTGCATTTCTGCTTTGTAGGTCTCTGTTGCTTGAGCAGATTATTATTGAGAGCCTCCGCAAATGTTTTTGTGTTTCTATGTGTGGATTTTGGTGGTGTAGATTTAGTGAGACTATGTGATGAGTGTGGTGTGGTGTGGTGCAAGTGTTTACCTTCTCCTCTTGACTGTCAAGTTCACTCTTGATTGGAGAGAGCTTTACTTCCAGTTTGGCTAGATAAGTGCATCTCTCACAGTTTGTAATGTTGGGTGGTAGGAGGAGATGGTTGTCTGTGTACATGAGGCAATTTCTACATTGCCCCAAGATGCCCAGATTCATCAGATAGACAGGAGAGAACAATGGGAGCTGACCCTTGGACATGCCTGAATAAAAAACTATTTTCCTCTAGATAAGTGAGGAAAGTGAGTACAAGAGGTGTTTTTCTCTAAGCAAGTGAGGAAAGTAAGTACCAAAACTGTTTTCCTCTAGGTAATGAGGAAGGTTGAGTGCTGTAGTAATTAGTAGGTTATTTAGTGCTTACAAGTTCTGAACAAGTGCTGACCACGAATAAGCAATTAAAGTGCTAAAACTAAGAATCTGTATCTGGACTAACCTAGTTACAGGAAAGGGGGGAAACAAGTGCAAATGCAGGCTTTTAAATCAGAAAGTTGAGAGAGATGGAAAAACTGCCCAAACGGCCAATAACTACAATTTCTGGGCCAGAACCACTCCTTATGTGGTAGATAGGTTACCTAGTGCTTACCACTCCCACTGATAAGCTAAAAGGCTTCCCTCCAACACAGAAAGCTTGGGGGGGGGGGGCTCAGAAGCTTACATGCAGTCCTGGATACAGCAAATCTGAATCTGGACTACACTAGTTACAGGAAAGGTATTTTCTTTTATATATATATATATATATATATATATATATATATACATACAGAAAAGTAGCTAAAACAGCAGTCAAAACAATTCAAATGCAGTGCAAGCTAGCACACTTGAGTATGTATCAATGTTAGACCAAACAGTTTAAAAAATGCAATTAAATTAAAAATGACTAAAAACAAGTGGAGAAGGAGTCGATTAGGTAGAATGAGGTAAAGAGATGGGACTGGGGGGAATGTCCCAGATCAAATCTACAGTGGGGGCGGGCAACTGCAAAAGCCTTCAAATTTAAACAACAGCACAGGAATAGGGAGGGTGGGTATACCAACACCTTCAGCACAGATCTGAAAAACTATACAGTGAAGCAAAAATAACAGTGCACAACTCTGAAGTCAGCCAGCATTGATATAAAATTAATCAAACAACAATTACCAGTACACAACTCTGAAGTGCCAGAAAAATATACAACAGAAGAAAGAAACTGTTGCAGAAAAGAGGAAAATCACAGGATGCAAAAAACTCCCTTACCAGCCTCAATAAGAAGCTGAGATCCCTCATAAAATCCTCCAAAGCTAGCTAAGAAAATAAAATTGCCACAAATTCCAAAGACAGCCACAAGGCATTCTATAGTTATGTCAAGAATCTAAATGGCAATGCTCAGATATGCTCTGAGCTACAACAGAATGGCATTAAATATACTGACCCCAAGGATATTGCCAATATCCTGGCAGATCGATTTAGTGCAAACTTCACCCCCTCTCACCCCCTAAAAGGCCCATCTCAATACCAAAAGATTTCCAAATTCCGGTAATCACGGCCACACAGATAGAAACTACACCCTCCAAAGTTAGGAATACAGCATCCACGGGACCAGATGACATCCTGGACTGTGTACTACATGAACTACAAAATTAACTGGCACCTCACCTAAGTGTCATGTTTAATCATAGCCTCATCTCAGGCTTCATGCCCACTGAGTGGTACACAGCTACAGTTATCCCACTCCACAAGGGGAATCCATCTTGGATCCCGGGAACTACCGTCCCATCAGTCTGACAAGCCTGATCTACAAAGACATGGACAGCATTATCATGGAACTTATAAACAAAGACATTGGCAACCTTCAAACACTGGATCCCACCCAGTTTGGGTTCGTGAAGGGCCGATCTTGTCTCCTGAACCTGATTGACTTCTTTGAACCAGTCTCCAGAGCTGTGGACGAGGGTAAGGCGGTCCACACAACCTACCTGGACCTTGCCAAGGCCTTCGACACCATCCCCCACTCTGGAATCATAGATAAACTTACTAAGCTGGGCATAAATCCCTATGTCACTCGATGGGTTGCCAACTGGCTTACTGACAGAACCCAGACTGTAAAAGTAGCTGACTCCAAATCCAGGTCCAGATAACTGACAAGTGGAGTACCTCAGGGCTCAGTCCTGGGACCGCTCTTGTTTGGCATCTACTTCTCTGAAGTACAGGCCAACACTAAACTGGGAGCCATTATTGAATCCCCAAATGATGTGGATATTCTACAAAAGGGCCTTACAGAAACAGATGCTTGGTGCCAGAGCCATAGGCTCAAGCTTAATGCCAAGAAATGTATAGTTATCCCCTTTGGGAAAAAACATGTACCCATGAATTACCACATAGGTGGCAGTACACTAAACACCGAAAGTGTGATGAGAAACTTACGGACACAGGTGGACAGTGGTCTCACCTTCGATAACCACATTGCCACAACAGTCAAGAAATCCTTCTATGTGGCACACCTCATCACTAAGGGCTTTCAATCCAGAAAAAAGGAGGTCATTGTCCCACTGTACTCATCCCTCATTAGACCCATTATAGAGTACAATGCCCCGTTTGGTATGTACCTCACAAGACATCTGCAACAGCTGGAAAGGCCGCAGAAATTCCTCACTAATAGAATCACAGGCCTAAAGCAGATGCCCTATACTGACCTTCTAAAAAAACTCCAGCTATACTCTGCGGCATATCGTCTACTCAGAGACGATCTCTGCTTAACATACAAGGCCATGTCAAATCCTGAACTGTTGGACATGCTCCACTTAAAGAAATCCCAATCCCTCAGAGCCACATGCTCCAGGGATCTAAACCTTGTCATCACAATGAACAAAACATGCTGGAGGGATAGGTTCTTGACCCAGAGACTCCCCATACTCTGGAATAGACTGCCCATACATGTCAAGCAGAGTGCCTCCTTGACGCTCTTAAAAGGAACCTTGACGATTGGATGGGAGATAGGAAATTTACCCCGGGGATCATGTCAGTCGCCCTGCTAGGGAAGTAAATATTGCAGGAAGAAATATCCAGGAAATTGTTATGGTTAGGCTTGTATAGGCCCTAGGGCCAATAGCCTAGTACCAAACCTGTGAACCTATGGAATTCCAAGATATCTTGTACCCTTTTTCTACACTGGAGAGGACTCTCTTGTCTGTGAGGATTTCCTTCCACATTGAAAGGGAAAGAAGTAATGAGAGAGGAATCTGGCTGAGGAGAAGGGGTGACAGAAGACAGTCATAAGGATGCTGGCTTGACAGGAAAGAAGAATTTTTGACCTTTAAGATCCTATCCTGATGTTTCTTGAAATCTTCGCTTATTAGGCCTTTTAGCTTTTTGGGGATTGCTTTTGTTTTCTTCTAACAAAAGGACCTGTTTAGAAAGGTAATTCCTCTGGAGTTTAGGTTCAAGAGAAAGGAAAATTTGTTTCAAGTCCTGCATCACATTTCCTTTATCTTGTAAAGTTTTCAATAGTTCTGCAGTTGCAGAACCAAACAAGCATTGTCTGTCCACAGCAGCATCCAATAATTTGGCCTTTAAATCTTCTGCAAGGGGCTGGAGCCTCAGCCAAGAGTACCTATGCAGAGCTGACCCAGATGCAGCCACCCTGGAAGAAGCACTATAGCATATCATAGCGGCATTTGACAGAATGTCTGGCTATTTGTGAAGGAGAATTAAGCAGCAATAAGGCAGAATACTTACTGATTGAATATCAGTGATAAACTCTCCTAGGTTAGAAGGAAAAGATAAAATATATCTTGTCATACGAGTATGATAATTAATTGCTCTAAAGACCAAGGTGACAGAGGTGTACACCTACATGCCATACCTATCTGTGCCCTGCTATCCTTATCAGTATGCAAGACATTAAGAGAATAATTCTGTTTGGTGGGCTTAACTGTAGAGATAGAAATGACACACAAGTCAGGGGAAATATTTTTGTAGAGAAACCTTTTGTTAATTAGGAACTTTGTAAAACCTATCAGGCTTCTTAATAGCAGGGGTCTGGGATATGGTGTTCAGATGCAGATGACTGCAAACTGGGAGCCATTATTGAATCCCCAAATGATGTGGATACTCTACAAAAGGGCCTTACAGAAACAGATGCTTGGTGCCAGAGCCATGGGCTCAAGCTCAATGCCAACAAAATGTATTGTTATCCCCTTTGTGAAAAAACATGTATCCATGAATTACCATATAGGTGGCAGTACACTAAACACAGAAAGTGTGATAAGAGACTTAGGAACACAGGTGGACAGTGGTCTCACCTTCGATAACCACATCGCCACAACAGACAGGAAATCCTTCTATGTGACACACCTCATCACGAAGGGCTTTTCATCCAGAAAAAAGGAGGTCATTGTCCCACTGTACTCATCCCTCATTAGACCCATTATAGAATACAACGCCCCATTTGGTTTGTACCTCTCAAGACATCTGCAACAACTGGAAAGGCCTCAGAAATACCTCACTAAAAGAATCACAGGCCTAAAGCAGATGCCCTATGTTGACCGCCTTAAAAAACTCCAGCTATACTCTGTCTCATATCGTCTACTCAGAGGCGATCTCTGCTTAACATACAAGGCCATGTCAAACCCAGAGCTGTTGGACATGCTACACTTAAAGAAATCCCAATCCCTCAGAGCTACACGCTCCAGGGATCTAAACCTTGTCATCACAATAAACAAAACATGCTGGAGGGATAGGTTCCTGACCCAGAGACTTCCCAGACTCTGGAATAGATTGCCCATACATGTCAAGCAGAGTGCCTCTTTGGACCTTTTCAAGAAGAACCTTGACGATTGGATGGGAGAAAGGAAATTCACCCCAGGGATCACGTCAGTCGCCCTGCTAGACAGGGGTCCAGGAAAGTAAATAATGTGGGAAGAAATAGCCAGTGAATTGTTATGGCTAGGCTTGTATAGGCCCTAGGGCTGATAGCCTAGTACCAACCTATGAACCTATGAACCAGAGAAGCAGCAATAAAGGTGGTTAACAGAGCTTCCAGCACTAATGAAAAAGAACAAGGCTTGGGGGGTAGTCATCTGAAGTAGTGCCTAATATCTCTGTTGGGAGTCAGATATTTTAGACCCTTCCCACTGAAAATGTTGCATCAGTTTTACTACAGTATTCCCAAAAATAAGTTCTTAAAAAAGAGGAATCAGGGGAAACGAAATCTTCTTCTTCATAGGCTATAGCCAAGGGAGAGTGTATCTCAGAACAATAAGCTAAGGAATCTTCATCAGAGTCCTGGTCTTTCCTGACGAACTTCAATTAAGGAACCAGGTACTTCCTCTCTAGTAAAAATCTGAGGAATTCTCTTGGGCCCTTTAGAAATGACCAGTCTAGCTTCCCCCTTTTTGTCTGTAACACACATTGGATCAGCCCTAACAGATGTGAGAACGGCTTGCCCTTATTGGTCTCATACAGGATCGCAATAGTGGGCTGAATGCAATTGGGACATCCAGCAGGGGCTGGACAGCTGAAACCTCAGGTTTAACATTCTAGGATTCTTCTTTGTAGCACCTGGATGTCAGGGTAGGAAGACTCAGCCGACAATGTGCTATGTGACAAAATCTTAATATGCTGATTTTCCAAGTAAACACCCAAAGAATAAAAGTAGCTATGTAGGGTCTTAGGTATGAAAGATTCACAAATCTTACAATTCTTATGGTTCTGTTTGGCACCTAGGCAAAATAAACACTTATTGTGATAAACTTTAAATGGAATCTGGCTCCCACATTCACATTTTCCTTTTCTGAATGACATGCACAAAAAGGTGTGAAGCACAGTTCAGCTTTCAGGTTGGCGGTGAAGACGTCTGAGGTAATATGTGCATGTACATCCCATATGTACCTCCAAACCTTTGGGCTCAGGTCATATATCAGATGTACAAGTTTAAGGCCCAAGCTTTGGGATGCTGGCCAAATGTATGGTTATCCCTGGCAGGATATTCCACCAGTTGGACAGAATACTACTGCAGTGACCTTGGAAGGACATGAAACTTGTTGAGGCCAATATGGGGCTCTGAGAATGATTTCTGACTTGCTCAGCCTGTCTTTTTGAATAACGTTTGAGATCAAGGAAATCTGGGAGAGTGTAAAGGAGTACTGCAAGCCATTTCTGGACGAGTTTATCCCCTGGCTGCTCCCCCTACAAGGTGAATAAGGAAGTAGAAATTGCTGCATTTGGTGCTGGTTATGGATGCAAATATGTCTCCACAACAGTTCCCTCAGTCATGTAACAGCTTCTGTGCTACTGCCTGGCTTAAGGGCTAATTGTCTGACATCTGTAAATAAAAGAGCCTGTTTACTATGGAACTGTCTTTTCCTGGAATATGACTGGCTGTTACAAAACTATTCCTGGACACAGCCCATTTCCATATCCTCACTGCTTCTTGACAGAGGGACAGAGGTTGATTCCTTTTGGCTTGTTCACATACTAAACCACAGCCATGTTATTAGTGTGGTTAGTGATATCACCACAAGGTAGGGTAATTTGGGAAGCCTGTAAAGTGAGAAGAAAGTAAAGTTGAGCAAGTCTTACTTGCTTGTAAAAGTAGACATTCAAGATCCTCTCTACCTCAGTGGTATTTTGGGTTGTCTGCCAAGATAACCCAATACTGACCAGCTTTCAAAAGCTCAGACTCCCTCCCCCTCTTCTGTGACAGCTAATTAGCTGAGCATATTCTGACAGGGAAGCCTTCAACTGTAACAGAAGTGAGTGTTCAGCCTTTTTCTACCATCCAAAGAAGAAAGTCCTCTGGCTCTTCCCAGGATCCATTGTTAATTTGTCTGGCTTACTGCTCAGATAAGCCCCATTTGGGGGCCCTTTTCCTCTTATTTTTTATTAGATTTATTATTCCTTTCTATTTTTAAGTTTACTTAAAAATATTTATTTTTAGTATTTTAGATCTGACAGTGTTTACAGTTGTTGTTGTGTCTTTCGGCTTTTCCCGGTTAGGGGTCGCCACAGCGGAACTCCGGTCCACTAATGATTAGCAGTAGATTTTTATGTGCCGAGTTGCCGGCCCTGACGCACATCCTTCAACAAAGGTACGCCCATTCACGCATGTCTCCACACAGAAGACGCTCTAGCTGAGAATCGAACAGGACAACGCCTTACTGTGAGGTGACAACGCTACCGCAGCACTGACAGTGTTTACAGTAATTTGTGAAAAAAAGTCTGCCTGCAGCACTGTTTGTTTGAGTTCTATCTTTGACAAATGACTATTTTACTGTTTCCCACATTTAATTTAAGTTTTCTTCTCAGAAGTGCAGTGTGTGTGATAAGTTTTGTCTGAACAGAGGAACCAGGCAGGGTGTTTTTTTCCCCTTTGTTATTTTCATTATATTTAAAACCACAGGCAACAAAAATAAGGGACTCAGAAATTTCAGGATATAATTGCTATGGTATTCAAAAAAATGGCTTTATTTACAGATGAAATTATTTTGTACCTGATGGAACCAGAAAAGGGTATCAAACAATACAGAAATTGAAATTGTAAAAACAGCCAAACTACTTGGCATCACAACTGATGACAAACTATGCTTTGAGAATCATATACTCAACTCAGTCAAAAAGACCCATTTTAAGTTTGGCAAACTCTATCGCATAAACTCTATTTGGACAAGTCTACAAGTTGAAACTAGCTAACAGTCTACTTCTACCCTCCCTCCTCTATGGTTACCCCATTTTCACTAAGCTACACACATCTCTTCTGAACAAACTGCAGTTGTGCTACTATAAAATAGCCAAGTTTGTCTCCAACATGCCAATTCACACACATCAGTGCCTGGCCATTAAATCTATAAACTGGTTTGAGTTCCCTCATTACCTACATTACTCCCAACTTACTCTCACCCACAAACTACTAAATAATCCAAACTTCTGCCCATCCCTTCAAACTATAATACAAACACACACCATTACTCGGCATCTTAGGTCCTCTAACAAACAACTCTTAACCATAACTAAACCCAACAAAAGAGCTGGACAATGTCTCTATTCCTATGCCATTGCCAAACTTTGGAATGCGCTCCCTCTCTCTATTACTCAACTAGACACTTTAAAAACATTTAAATTTACAATAAAAGAACACTATCTCAATAACCTTGTCTGTTCTTGTAGTCATATAATTAAACCACCTTAAATGTTTGGACACTATAAATACTTTTACTAACTTAATATAGTTGTAATTTACAACATCTGTCTTCATATCCAAACTCTCTTGCTTTCTTTATTTCTGTGGCTGAATAAACAGAATTGATTATACAGTATTCTTATTTATGAGAATATATAAACAGAAATACTAAAAATCTAACACACTTGGTTTATTTTCTCATATTGTATACCTCTATAATATCTATTTCTCTTGCATATCTACTTCAATGTGTATTCTGTAAAAACTTTCTTGACTTTCAAAGTTAAGCTGATGTTAAGTAAACATTTCTGTGATTGTATGGAGCTTTTCTCCCCGGGCCTCCACTGAAAATGGGTCATTGGCCCAGTGGACTTCCCTGGTCAACAAATGTCAATAAATAAATAATCTCAGTGCTGTGGAACATTCTAAGACCGTTTTTTTTTTTTTTTCCCCAGTATATAAACTTAATGAAGATAAAACAATGGCTATAGTTGTGAACTACGTAACCATGCATGAACTGGTTCAGCAGTGTCCATATTTATGGGGACGTGCTAAATGAAGTTAGGGGCATAGGTTTGAAATTACACTGTTATAGCATCTAAGGATATGTGGGAAGAGACTAAACAAAAGATGATGCAAAAACTAAGAAATTTAAAACTCTTGCTTGTGGATATGGATTGCAAAATACAAGCAGTAAAAATGTTTTTAGTCCCTTTAGTTTTATATACAGATCACAAATATTTTTATCAACCAGAGGAGAAGTTTTGGATAATAATAATACAGTTTCCCTGATTTTATCTGGAAAGGGAACAGGGCAAGAGTCAGCTAGGTAAGTTGATCCTTCCAACAAAACAAGGTTTACGATTACCTGATCTGAAGGGATATTTTAGCGATACACAGTTAAGGTTCTCATACATAACCCAACTAGAAAACTACATTCAAAGTGGAAAGGGATAATGATGAAGCGGGGGAGGGGTCAAAAATAAGAAAAGGGGGAATTTTGGATGAGATCCTTAAGAGAATGCCAACAGTCATATATAATATTATATTCATAAAGTATCAGAAAATATATTAAAGGAGAACCACACACACAGACTCAAAAAAACATGTTTATTTCATTAAGGTTTGGTGTTTCCTATATTTTAACACCACTCTGGGACTATTTACAGGTTTTTAAATATGTTTAGAAGTAATTTCTCAGTCTGACCACATGAGGTCCTGCATCTTGAAGTAATTCTGATTGTTTGCCTCTAGTTATCCCACAATGCAGTGCTTGTCTGCAAAAAATACACCATGCAGGCCTCTTTTTTCTTACAGCTGCTATCACTGCATTGATTTTACATGCATACACTGCTGTCTTTCAGTCAGTTTTAAGTAACATTTCATGCAGTTCAGTGACTACTTAAAACACAAAGAGTGCAAATGCCACAGAACAGACTTTCAACATGCTTTTTACTGCTGCTTCTTTTTGGAATGGCTAAACTACAGTATTTTGTGAAGCCTGAATTGTACTAGTTTGACTCATCCCCCACCCCCCTTCACACCTAACTTCCCTAGCTGTAAAAGTGCTAAGGGTAATTTGAGCTGTTACCTGCTGTGACTGACAGCTCACAGCAGGAGACTTTACTCATGTACTGTTTCCTTGTTCTAGCCTTTACTTTCTGTATGGGTAGGGGAAGGACCAGGGATCTGTGACATCACATCATGGATGGGTTTTAGGACGGTAGTGGTGATATCAGTTTTGGGAGGGAAATAGCCAGAAAACTAGCTGTATTCAGTGACTGTGATGACATCAGTGAATTGGAGACTGCAGTAAGGGCAGGACAAACATTTTCTGAAAGAGAAACCACCACAGTACAGTAAGTTACTGGTCTAGTGGAGAAAAACAATCAATTTAAAATATTTTAAATGCTGTATTTTTGTTTATTCATAGCAGGGACAGTAAATAGGGAGACAAAAGACAGAGAAGTTGAGCATTTAATAATAGAATCCCATTGCTGTCCTTCAAGAACAAAGCCAACACGGGAATGGAGAAAGGAGATTCTGCTGATAGGGATGACTGCAATTAGGGGTACAGAGAATAGGCAAGAGGCGGCTATGAAACTGAGTCTGATGGGTCTTTAACATCTTAAAGTATTACAGTGAACACAACTTTCTTTCAGGATGTTGGTACTTCCCCTCCTTTTAAAATACTGTTAAAATGTTTCAGGTCTTTATCAATTTCTTCCCGCCTAGCTTCCAAACTTCCACAGGAACACCTTCTATTCCTGGAGACTTTCCTGCAGACTAATGGTACATCACTGTTTTTATCACATCTCCTCCTATCTTAACTGTTAATTGCTGAGCCTCATCTACCTCAAACCTTGGCATACTTAAGTCTTCCATAAATATTATCATTTGTGCTCTTCCTTGATTTCCACATTTCTCTGCTTAATACAAATTTTCGTAAAATTGCCAAACTATCTCTAATACCTCTGCAGTGTCTCTGGTTATTTTTCTTGTTAATGGCTCTCTAAGTTGGGCAACAGCCCTTTCTACTTTCTGTTGCCTAAGTCATGCTAAAAGCTTTTGTGCTCTGGAGTACTCATCAAATAACAGATGCCTGACAACAATCTTTCTAAATTCAAATATATTACCCAGATACTCTCGTATTTTCTTTTTAGTACTCTGCAGTTGTGTCTCTTCTTGTTCTATGAGATTCCCCTTATTCTGCAATACTTTAACCTTTGTCATCCCTCTCTACTTCTCAATCATATATCTTTTTCCTTTTATTTCTACCCTATTTTTAAACGCCACTTTCATTTTATCCCACTCACTAACTATAACCCCTGAAGAATTCCACTAACCATTCCTTAAATTCCTCTCTTTTTAACAGGTAGGCATTTTTATCTTAAATGTTACTGGTGAATCTGAAATAGTTATTGGATGCATGTCAAAGCTTTCAATTAAGTGCACGTGTTTCTATGAAATTATAATTTTTGCTGTATCTAGCCCAGTTATTATACTCTAGGGAATTATATGTAAATTCTCTCCAAGATCCAACTGCTCAAGTCATGTCTTCCACACCAAACATTTTCATAAACTGATTCAAAAATTTACCCTGTTTTGTTATAGTTTCCCTTTTATATCCCCCAGATGCATCCTCACTGTTGAAAATCAAGTTCCAGTCCCCATCTATAAGTAATATTCCCTGCTGAAAGCTGATTATTTCTCCCAAAATTTTCTTAAACTCTGTATTAGCAGTTTTATATGGAATAAAATACATGCCAGCATAATCCTTCTCCCTTGCCAGTAGCCCCTTAGTACCACAAAATTGACCATTATTATCTTGTGTTCCTCTTCTAGCAAATAGTATAAGTACTTCCCTTTTCCTTTGTCCCTGATACTCAGTTGAATATCTATCGTGAACAGTTCACTCATAGGTTGGTACTAGGCTATCAGCCCTAGGGCCTATACAAGCCTAGCCATAACAATTCCCTGGCTATTTCTCCCACACTACTTACTTCCCTGGACCCCTGTCTAGCAGGGCGACTGATGTGACCCCCGTGGTGAATTTCCTTTCTCCCATCCAATCGTCAAGGTTCCTTTTGAAGAGGGCCAAAGAGGCACTCTGCTTAACATGTATGGGCAATCTATTCCAGAGTCTGGGGAGTCTCTGGGTCAGGAACCTATCCCTCTAGCATGTTTTGTTTATTGTGATGACAAGGTTTAGATCCCTGGAGCGTGTGGCTCTGAGGGATTGGGATTTTTTCTTTAAGTGTAGCATGTCCAACAGCTCTGGGTTTGACATGGCCTTGTATGTTAAGCAGAGATCGCCTCTGAGCAGATGATATGCGACAGAGTATAGCTGGAGTTTTTTAAGGCAGTCAGCGTAGGGCATCTGCTTTAGGCCTGTCCTTTTTAAGCAACTAAAGGACAGATATTTCACCACTCTGATTAACAAATTATCAGTGAATAATTTATTCTATATACTTAATAATACATCCAGTAAGCTGTATATGTTTATTTTTTTTCCTTAGTCATTTGCAAAAGATCTTTTCTAAAATTATCTTCTGCCTCATGGAACACTCTCCCAGCCCAAATTACTACATTGCAAGATATCTCACTATTTAAAAAATGAAAGGTGTATCTCATGAATGAAAATAAATATACATTTTTAAGGAAAATAGTTAAAACTGCATTGATTGATGATCTTCAAAACTGGCTTTTGAGTGTACCAACAGTCAAAATGTTGTTCAGTAGTTCTTCTTGTCTGCATGTACATTCCCTGTTAAGTTACATTTAAAATGCTTTTCTAAACTGTACTAGTAAGATTAATTATATTCTGTTCTAGCTGATTTTATTTTCAAAGCTTTTGTATACTTGTTATCTGTGTATGATTTTCATATCTGCTGCATGATCCAAGTAGTGGCTGAAAAGGGTCCTGTATCAATCTGCCATCCCAGATAAACTTTAAATAAACAGTTTTTCTTGATCATTTAGACATTAAAGATTTAAATTAATCCTTCCATTATGATCAAAAATGGCCAAAGTAGGTTGAAGAAGTAGATAAAGTGTGTTGAGTTTAGAAAACAAATATTGGGCTTTTAACCAGGCTTCTCAGACCATTTACTCCGTAACTACTTCCCCATCAACCTGTTTAATGTTTCACTGTTGCAGTCATCACATTTGGGTTATCTGCTTGCAGTAGCCCCTGCTGCAAGCAGATAACCCAAATGTGATGACTGCAACAGTGAAACACGAGGAACATCTACTTCCCCATCAACCTGTCTAATAAAGGTTTCTCTTTCCTAAGGAACTTTTTTTTCCACTTAAATTGGGTTAGAAAGGTCCCAATGGATAAAGCTTGAGGATCTGGAGAAAAGACTGAGCTACAGTTTGACCTTGCTTCTCTGCAACCTATAAAAATGTAGAAAATACCACATCAGAGCAGTTACTGAGCATACAATTCAGAACAGACTTCTTGACACGCAGAGCACTGCTTTAGATTTAAAGATAGCTTTAGTACTATTCTCAGATGTAGTCTGTATATAACACTTTTCAGGCACATGCACAACAGGGACTGATTCTGAAGAACTTAGTAAAGGATTTGAAACTGTGGATCAATAACTACACATAAAGTAAAAAACACACAAAGGGAGATATTTTGCCAAATCACACAAGAAATCCAAAACAAACAGGCGAAGTAACGAAAGATGCAACCAGAGATGTGAAATCCACTTGACGTACTCAAAGTAAAGTAAACTTTGGTGTAATGGATCTGCAGAGGAGGTAAACTACTTGACTAGTTAAAGTGGCTATCACAGGTTTTGCATCACTTTCAATAATCACAATGAAGGGATAAGCTAAGATCCCCAGTGAAAATACGCAGCCTGTTTCACACACAACTGTTACGTGCTTCAGACTATAGCAGACGCTGGAAGACAAATTTAGTTAGTTAATTTTGACCTGGATAGTCTGACTGGACAAGAAAATTTCCAAACAATGAGAATAAAAATATGTACTGTAATGTTCTGAAACACTGAGTTCTAATAAAAACACTAGAATAAAAACAGAGATTACTTACAAGAATGATCTGATATGTAGAGTTCTAATTAAATGTATGAAAAATAGAAGCATACAGTTATGGTCTAAACACACAGAATTCTAAAGAAACGTGTCAGTGTAACAATCTCTGATAGTGGTATATCCATTATACAATAGCAATTCTTACTCTTACAAATGTGAACTACTAAGCTACACAAGATCAAAACACAGGTGCAAACGTTTTGTAAAAGGATGAGCATTTTTACCCTAAGGTGTAACAAACAAGGTTGGAGAAGGGTTTAGGGGGCATTCTTCTTGCACTCTTAAATGTCACTCTCGCTCACTCTCTTACGAGTTGCATCAAACTCCTACAGTGATCCTGTGGACAACAAACATTACCTGCAGAGTTTGCAATGCACAGAGAGAGAGAAACAGAAGTATGCTGCCAGGGTTCTTCTCCCATATCATACATGCATGCATTCACACCTGCTGGCAATTTAGAGTCCTGAGTCTCTATTGCATAGCAAAGAAAAGTTAAAGTTTCCTAAACAGCATGGCCAGGTTTTCCCTTTCAGAACATACCAATATAAAATACTTTAGCTGATTTGCAGGTGATTTATTTTACAACATTATATTATATGCCAAGCTCTCTGCAAAAAAAAAATGCTGCTTTGTATTCAGCAGATAACACAATCCCTGGGATTCATTAATGCCTACACTAAGTTTGTGTATATATAGATTAGTACAAGACTAACTGCCCTTGCGAGCCATTTTAAGCCTAGCCAATTATCCCCTGTGATATTCAAACCCTGTACCTTGTGTTTGTAAGGCAAACACCTTAACCATTAGGCCACTCTCCCAACACATACATACACATATCTCTCTCTCTCTCTCTCTCTCTCTATATATATATATATATATATATATATATATATATATATATATATATATATATATATATATATATATATATATATATACATACCTTCAAAATGTTGAATGCTAAATGGTTGAAAATGAATTGGTTGAATGCACTATATTGAAGGATCAAAATGTTGAAATAAAATTAGTCTAAACTCACAATGTCGAAATTATCAAATTTGCCCATTTCTGCACTGTAGTGCGATATCGGAGTTGGTATATTTAAGTAGGGGGGGTGTGGGGGGGTGTAGCCCCCCTGCAAAAGAGTAGAGGTGATCTCATTGCTTTTTCAATTAAATGATTTTAGACATTTTGATCATTCAGTGTTTTGGGTTTAGATGTTATTTTTCAACCAAATGAACATTAGACATTATGGCATTCGACATTTTGAAGGTAAACCTATATATATATATATATATATATATATATATATATATATATATACACACACACAGACACACACACACACACCATTCTGAGTAAACATACAACACAAGCATAACTCATACATTCTTCCACCTAAATTTAGTTTTCCTACTGATTTTCTTGCGGCCATAAATATTGAGAGGGTTTCATAAAGGTTACCACAAAGGGTAGACTGCATGTACATCTAGTGTAAACTTTTTGAGTGACTACAAAGCACAAACAATCTGGTAGGGATATTCTTGAATACAGATCATGTACACTTAACGTAAGCATTAATGAAAAAAGAGCAAGAAACACAACATTTCCAAAACAGTCCAAGACATGAACCAATATATAAGGAAGAACCTTTAATTCGTGGTACCACAGTTTTGGAGAAGTCATCCATCTCATTTGAAAGAATTTCTTAGTATTTACAACTTTACAAAAGTGGCTCAGCATTCTTTTCACTACTCTTCTTGCATGTAAATATTTTTTCTCAAGCTTTTGCTTACTTTTCATGTGGTAGCTGCTTGGAGATGAAGACAAACTTTTGTCTTATACAAATCAGTTTAACATAACTTGCATTTGCTTGTTAATTTTACTATTTACTTTCTCTTTGCACTTTCTACATATTTTTCATGCTTATTACACTGCATTACAGACTATTCACATATGTACTTTTTGCTTTATTTTTGATTCTACATTATGTTGAATATATATATTTTTTATCTTCAAGAAATATTATATTTGAAAAGGGACATTTGCTATCAATATATCTATTTAGGTACTGAATAAAAATGGCAGACCCGAATGAATAAGCATTTGTGTTCTAATGTTTTCTTCTACCAAATATAATAAGCTTTAGTCATGATTAAATTCTACCTTTGCATTAAGAAAGTTTCAGATCTGAAAAATAAATTACAAGAACTAAAGGCCATGAGTGCTATTCATAAACATTGTGCATCACACAGAAGCGACGGTATACAGTTGAATGGCGTGCCAAAACCCTGTACAACTGACACACATTAGCAGAAACTGGAGTAAGACCCTTTACTGATGCAGTCTTACCCCACTGCATAGCTGGAATACCCCATGCATGCAGCACACTTAGAAATGCCATCTCCTATTTTACGCAATTCACCAACACTGCAACAGCTGCATACAAGTTAGTCTCAACTTAAAGGAACTGCTTGTGCACTGCTTGTGACCACACTTAGTTCTCCCCCTTCCCTGATGATGTGTTGTTCAGCTACCAAAGTTGAACAGCATATTGTCCACGTTTCACCCCAATAGTGGCTTCCACACCACCCCATTCCGTCATTAGCATTATATGGTAATGACTCCAACTCCACTGTCATGCTTAATGAATGAAGGTCTTTTACAACTCACATTTACAAATAAAAAGAAGACACAGCAACAGGAATCAGCTACTTAGTATAGTACGTGCCTTCCTAATTAGCAAGCTAGCAAGGTATATTGGCGATTGTTCAGATTAAGACACACTGAGATGCACAGTAGCAAGCTATGTCCTCAGTGTGACGCCTGCATGGCCAATACAAGTTGTAATCACAACTAAAAGACTACTCGAGTCTGAAAAATTCTTAGCTTTCTCATTTCTTCCTGGAGTACAAAATTCTACTTTTTATTATAAATGCAAACATGCTGAGCTATGGTTTTAGCCAAAAGTCTACAGTATCTAAACTCTAAATGTAGCATGATGTGCTTAAAAGTTAGCAATCCCTCAAACCAGAGGACAGCATTAGCAATCTTATACTGCCTTCTTTTATCAACGGTTTCATAATTATGGTTGCTGTACTGAACCATTTAAACTTTTGTGGTAATACTCCTTGCACATAAAAGCAATGGAACATTTTTTTCAGGTTTTGGAGATATCTTACAAAAATGCACATAATGGCAAAACACTGCCTCTTGGCACTGACATAATATAGTAACCTCGTTCATGAGACATAGGATGCATGTTGCTAGATGACCCATTCATTTAGCAGCACTAATGGAATTATTACAAGACAGTCTGCATTTGTTAGAAGTTATAGGTCAGCTCTATCACTGTGGTTCAAGGAAAAGGTTAAATGGTGGTTTCTTGCCAGCATCTTCAAAGGCATGCCCAGCCACGCAAAGCAAAGTGGTGTATCTCAATCTGAACAATCGCCAATACATTATATCTTAATAAATAACTGTTATCAGTTTACTAAGTAGAGCTGTTATGCTACACAGCGATAACCGTGTCTGGAGTATCAGTCTCAATAACACCCCGCTATGTACTATGCACACCTGTATGTCACTTACAGAAACTCAGCCTTCAATACACTGCTTTTCCATTACTCTGCTCCATGTCCATGAATTAAAACACTGAATGGTGAAAAAAAGGGGGGAAAAAAACAATGAATGGTGGATAGTGATGCAATGAACGCATTTATGTAACTAAATGCCATGTTTATGAATAGCCCAGCATGTTCCTATCTCACACACACGCACACACAAACAGGATAAGAGTAAAACATTAGTTTCAAGTCTGCTCTTCTTAGGAGCCTGTCAAAAGCCATAATATCATTACTTCCACTTAAAACCATGGTAAATGAAAACAATATCTATTCTTCTAGAAATAGTGCATTTATTTTGCTCCATTTTAAATGTGTAAAGAGAACATAAGTTTCACTGAAAAATATGAAGTACAACTTGTTACATTTACTGAAGCTACAAATGATAATCCTACAAGATGTCATCAAAGAGGGGAAACATTAACAAAAAAACAGCCAACCAAAATGATAACTTTTATGTTAATTCCTGAAGGCAGAGTAAATCCACTCACATAAGAACCATTATGTCTTTCAAAAATAACATACCATTCATTTTTTAACATCAAAGAAGTTGGCAGTCTGCGCCTCAAGCAGCAGCATTACAGGATTTAGAAGCAATGGTAGCCACCACCACTGCCAACAGCGCGCTATGCAAGCATGGATTTCTTATATTAAGTCTTTATAGAAAGAAGGAGGCATGCTAGCTATGCAGTTTTCTCTACCTTGACATCTCTCCAGATTTGGACAGCAAATGTCTTCATACTTTATGTACTGAATATGTTTTATAACCAGATGAGTGTACTAATCCTTCACAGGCCTTTATTCAGCAGCAGTATAGACTGCAAGAAAATTAATTATCAGAAAAAATATAAATCAGGGATGGAACAATGAGCATCAAACCAGGGTGAAAGAACAAAACAAGTCTACAAAACACAATGCACAAAATAAGTGCAAATATTTGATGTAAAGCATAATTTATTACTATGAGAAATCAATGATGGCATTCAAAATCTATAGCAAGAAAACATCAGCTGAAACCTGCCACTTATCAGGTCTTTTTTTTTTTTTTTCAATTTTCCCCATGCTGCCTGCCAACCATCAGACCTTCTCTTTCTATCTGTTCCCTTCAGTGGGCAAGAGCTAAACAAGAGGGGTCTTCAATGAGACAGCCATTAGAGGTAGTTTGAAATGTTCTCTTTTTCTCCTAGCCCATTAACAAGGCAAACAATCGGTGAGGTGCCAAACAAGGGATGAGAATGCAATGAGCTGTCCGCAGAAGGCATCTCCTTACTTTCACAAGAGATGTTTCCTTTTAAGAAGCCCTCCTCCTCCCACTGCACAAGCAGTAGTCTCTCTAATCAATACCAATGAAATGGCATTCTCTTTTTTGTCTCTGAGTGCATGCAACACTCCCACCTGGAAGAAGCAATCATGTAAGGCTCCTTCACTCCTACCCCCTCCCTGCCTGGGTCCTCCTATGCTAGGGCTGCTAATCAAATCCCAGTCATCTGGGTCATAGTCAGGGTTCCACCCTTCTGGAACACAAAGCCAGATGCTACTTATAAGGATTTTAATTACTTGAAAACGTGTTACAAAATAAATGATGTAACTAAAACTAGGATACTGAAATAGGTAATGTGTGGGTGATGGAAGAGAGAGGTGTAGTATTAGTCCTGGTCCTTCACTTTAGAACAAGAAATACTTCTCAATCCAACATAACAGACCAATTCTTTACAATGACCTACTGTGCTGAGATTTCATACCACTTTAGGATAAATCTCATAAATATATAAAAAAAACTCCTGCAGTGGATAAAGGTGTGTGTGTGTGTGTGTGTGTGTGTGTGTGTGTGTGTGTGTGTGTGTGTGTGTGTGTGTGTGTCAGTGTGTGCGTGCATACATGCAGACAAAAGGCAAAAACTCAAAACTGTGGTGTCATTAATTATCAAATGAATAATACTTTATTTGAACTATACCAAATTACAGTAGGACTGGTCATTAAGAATAAGACTGTGGAACATTCTATGTGTATCACAAGTATGGCCACTAATAGTGTTGCCATTTTAAGCAAGCAAATGTACACTTAACTTTAATGCACATTTTCTAGTATACCAGAAGGGATGAAAGGAGATGTGTTTTGGCTCTCAGCAGTAATCATTAAATATTAAGGCTATGATCTGCTAGCAAACTACTTCTTCTAAGTCCAAAGTTTGATTCCTTCAGCCTCTGGGTCTCTGCTGTGTGAATCTGAACAAGTCACTTAACCAGGCAGTGATCCCCTGCTGAACCCCTTAAAGGCCTAAATGGATCAGTGTTCAAATAAGTAATTAAATAAGCAATTAAATAAATAAAACAACTAAATAAAAAAATGTGCAAGTAACTTTTTTTTTTAACTACCTTTCTTGATAGAAGGTGTAGCGATGTGAGGTATTGCAAGGTATGCCAGGAGAAGTAGGGCAGTAGATGTGTAACATATACCAGTACAGCTAGCTGGAGATTTGTAAATAATTATATATCATTTGTATATCAAACTGATTTCTACAGATACATGTGTTAAAAATGTATTTGTAAAGCTGCTTGTGTTAAAAAATGTGCCAAAGTGGGTCCTAACTGTACTGTAACTGATTAAATGTATATGTTTTAACAGAGGATACTGGAAGATAAGCGGTTAATCTCAGTCCAGCTAACTTTGAAAAATAGTAAGAAATTAAATTACTTAATTTAGGCCATAAAGATTGAATCTTACAATTCTGACTGCAGCCAGACACAAAACGTCTGTCAGAGAATGATTTATTAGCTCCTGTGGGGAAAGTGCAAGTGTTTTATGGTTTTATGACTTCCAGAAGCTGCAAAAGATCTTAGCAAAGCTCTGTGTGTATGGTAACACATACATGCGAGATTCTGGGTCAGTTGCTAGGAATGGGGGTACTTTGGGAACCAGAAGTCAGATGACCAGATGCCTGTGATGTCATTCTGTAATCCATCACAAAAATTATGTTTTAATACTAGATGAGACTGAAGTCTCAGAGCACTCTGGTTTTGGAACCTGACAAAAAAAGAAGACCACTCACCTACTTCATCTTGCATTGCTCTGGTAAGTGACCAGGGAGTAATTCTTTTGATCAGTCAGGAAAAATAGTGAGATTAGTTAAGTACTGTTTTCTATATCTGTGTGAATCTATTAATTTGTGTTATTGTAATATTTCCTGTGATTGAAACTCTGGTGTTTATTGTAAACACATATTCTGTATTTTCGTGTTCTTTTACTATTTAGTATTAAAAATATTTACCCTTTTCATTGTGACTGGTCCCTTAGAGAATATTTGAACCTTTGAGAGTACTCATATTTATTTGGTGACTCTGTAGCCACTCCTGAAAGCCCTAATGCATTGGTCAAAACATTACCATTTGTACTAATCTTAATTTCACTCAGTATAACTGGGTACTCTTGTAAGAGCCTTAGAGTAGCTGGCTTTGGAGTGTCTGGTGGCAATAACTACCTTACAGCCTGGGCAGAAGGGGGTATAGCTAGTAAATCTGTGCCAGGCTTTCCCAGGTGTGTGTGTGTGTGTGTGTGTGTGTGTGTGTGTGTGTGTGTGTGTGTGTGTGTGTGTGTGAAAATCAAATCTTCAAACAGTGTGTGTCAGCTGTTTGGAGCAGGGACATGAAGCACTGGTTTCACAGAGAGGGTGTTGGTGGACTTGGCTTGGACACTCGGCTGAGGACTCAGCTCTATAGCTGTGCCAGTCAGAAGTCTTACTGGGGACCTGGAGGGAGACCGACCGAGAAATCTATACCCCAGAGTGAGTGTGTTTCCTGTGTACTCTTAAGGGGAAACTGTGCTTGATGCAGAGAGCTGCATCTGGAAATACTGTATGTATCTAGTTTTATTCCAAGTGAATGTCCCTCTCCTGTGTCAGTGGTAAGGATTCAGGCTTCTGGATTACTGGCACAGTGGGAATGTCACAGAAGGTGCTCAGACAACCTTGTCAGTTGAAAAGATGAGGTGGAGACATCCTGAGCTGATGACAAGGGATTGGTGTGCTGTATGGCATGTATTTAATAAAGATGTCATTTTTGTCAGATGGATGAGGTCTGGGAAATAAATTTGTGCTTCAAACGATGCTCACAGAGGGCCATGACCCAGTCATGTTACACATAATGTAGCTTGGGAAAGACTGTCCGTATAGAAAGAGATGAAATTATTAAATTGAAGAATTTTAGGGCTGTAAAAATGTTTACCCTTTCACTTTTAAAGTCATTTAACAAAAACAGTGGCACAGTGACTAAGATTTTTGTTTCAAAGGTATGGGGTTCAAATCTCAGCCTTGATTTTTGCCCGTCGACTGTATAGAGTGTGCATGCTCTCGTGTTCACATGGGTTTTCTTTGAATTCAAGCTTGATGGTTGGCATAATGTTTAAGGTGTCTATATCAGAGTCACAAGGGACAAGGTTTGACTCTCACCTTTGAAAAAGAAATTGGATGGGCTTAACATTGTCCACAAAGGCAGCTAGCTTAGTACTTGCCTATGAACTAAGATAGTTTCATTTTGGAGGTTGGGTGTTCGCACAATAATTAAGATGTTTACTTCACAGACAGAAGGTGCACAGTTTGATCCTTACTTTTGAAAGGAGACTGACAAGGCTTAAAATGGACTGCAAGGGCAGCTAGCCTAGTACTTATCTATGAACCTAATAACACTCCTTTCCTCTGACCTCCCTAAAGCATACTGGCTGCACTGGCTACTCCAAATCATCCAAGTATACATATGTAGTACTTTCATTTATTGATTTATTTATCCATTGTTTACCAGGTTAGTCCCATTAGGCTACTGGCCTACTTTCAGGGGAGAACCCCAAGGTGGTATTTCTAGTTCTAGTGGAAAGTTGGCATCAGTGAACTTCAACAGGTGTCGTGGGATCTTTTACATTCACCTGAGCTACCATCAAAGCAAGAAGATGGGACCTTGGTTTAATGTCTTATCTGAAGGATAACACACTCAGGAATGCAGCACCTCCTTATGCTGCACTGTAATGTCAAGCACTGCAGTCACCTGTAGTATGAAGTGAACCCACTACCTTCTGGTCCTCCAAAAACAACTATGTGTGTTCTACCTGCTGCACCACTGACAGTGCATTTTTACAACAATCTTATTTTATTTGCATTTACTTACTGGGGAAGTCCAACTGGGATGGAAACCCCTTTTCAGTAGATGCCCAGAAGAAAAAAAGCTCCAAAACAAGAGTAAAGATCAGTACATGTCAACAAATAAACATACAGATATACAGTACAGTTAAATAAGTATGCATTTGGATACACAGGCAAAATAGGACATTAAATAATGCCTGCTCATTAAGGTAAAGAACATAACATCATACTACACAACGCTAGGCAGTATAGTATCAGGTAGAGGAGACATGAATCAGGATAGAACATAATATATATTAAACAAAAGGCAGTAGAACATTTCTTATTTTGGAAGTATTCAGAAGAGTGCATTACACTGCAGTAGAGCATATTACCTACTTGCCAAATGCAGTATTTTTTTTTGAAGAATGTGGTTTGTAAGAGGATGTAATGACCTGTGTTTAGTGAGCTTAATAAGTAAGAGGCATAGCACAGTGAGAGGAACTTAGAAGATATTAACTAAAGGCATAGTAGCTGTATCTTAAAATGCAAGGGCCTATGTAACTACACAAGGAAAAGGAATTGTATATGGAGTAGGGACTGTCAGAGATAAAGGAGGTTTATCAGTGGAGCAATGCCACAAAAGAAAAAATTGAAAATTCTTAAGGCATAGCAGCTGTTGTCTGAGGTATATAAAATATTATGTGCTATTTTAGTTGATCATACATCAGATGATATGGGTATTCAATCCAGCTGAGTTGTCTTATGGTGGTGGATTCTGCTGTTTACACTGGAAGCAAACTCAACTATTTTACTGTAGCACTGTTTGCAAGCTGGGTTGAATGAAAATTTGTGAAGATGGGGGCAGCATGTAACAGTGTGGCTAGTAAGTAAGCAGATGCTGTATATTTGTAACTGTACTCTTGAGAATCGTTTTACCCTGTATAGCAGTCTGGTTTTGGTTTGTTTTCTTGACTACTTATTGAACAAGGAGGTCATACCTTAGATTTTCATTAGTGATGACAGCTAGGAGTTCTGTGTGGGAAGCAGTTTCAACTGTAGTGCCATCACAGGAAAGAGAGGTGAAGTTAAGATTCTACAGGACAGATTGAATTAGGGAGTGAACAGCAATAGCTTAGTTTTTGTGAAGGGGGTTAGTGCAGTCTTGGACTACTTCATCCAGCCTTCAGTGGAGGTGAAGGAGAGGTGGGTGATGTTCTGAAGCTCAGACATTATCTTGCCTGTGCAGATAATGGCTGAACTGCTTAAATAAGGGATGAGTTGGTGGAGGCAAGAGGAAGGTTGTTGATAAATGTGTTGAAAAGTAGGTAACAAAGTTTTCACCCTTGAGAGAATCCAACTGGTATTGTAAGAAAAGTGGATATGGACGGTTGTCATTTCACACTTTAGGTTCTGTTAGTGAGGTAAGTATTAAACTATTCTACGTTGTGGGACAGAGACCAATAGATCAGAGGTGGCAGAGTAGTTTGGAGTGATACACTGTATTGAAAGCTTCTGATAATTAAAGGAAGACTGATGCCACAATGTAATTTTCATTTCTATGTTTGTAAATGGTGTTATGGAAAAACGGAAAGTACAGTTGTATAAAATATTACCATAACAGTAAATGTCTTTCTCTTCACTGTTGCAGTATCTTTCACCATAGGGATCTCCCACTTAGGATAGCCTGAAGTTTGGCCAGTACACTAAAGCCTTATGATCTTGTAAACACCATACATCACATGTATTCTCCTCGGACAGGAAGTAGGGCATAAAGATGACGTACAGATGCAGTTGCCCACAAATGAATTGTCCCAGTGGAGAAGAGTCTCCATAGGACAAAGGAGCCCGTGCACATCTAGAGGGAAAAAATGCAGAAGAAAATGGGAGACCCTGAGCCAAAAGTGAATCCAAAACAAAAACCAGAACAAACAAGACTGGGTTCGAGGGAGGAAGCAAATACTGCAAAAGTGAAGAGAAAGACATCTGCTGTTATAGTAAGATTCTACATAACTGTATTATGTCCTTCTATATCACTGTTGCAGCAAAAAAAAGCTCAGGGAACAGAATGGGAGGTGGAAGGTTGAGAAGACCCCTCAACAAACCCATACAAAATGGCTCTAGCAAAACCTGCTCTGGCCCCAGAGACCATGTCCAGTTTACAAAGCTTAGTAAAGGTATGCACCGGAGACCAAGTAGCAGCTTCAAGGATGGAATTGATGTCCAACCCCTTGAAGAAAGCACCAGAAGAGGCAATAGCCCTAGTTGAATGAGTTTTAACAAAAGAAGACAAAGATTTACTATGAAAATAACAAAAAGAAATGGCCTTAGATATCCAGGAGGAGATGGCTTGCTTAGAAAAGTACAGTTTTGTACCTACCATAAATGTAGATGTTCGACTGTAAACACTGCTGTAGTCATTACACTTGGGTTATCCTGCCGTCAGGTGGTTCCCCAGTCGGCCTGAGTTCCAAAGTCTTGGTCCGGCATCGGTTGCTGTCGCCTCCTCCCTGACGTCAGTGCGACAGGGGTATATAAGATGCAGCCAATGCCATTTTCTTCAGTTTTTCTTGCCCCAGATGTCAGGTGCCCCCAAATAGGTAGGCAATTCAAATTGCTAGTAAAATATACAAAAGAAAAGCAAACAACCATTTTTAGTTACCAGCAAATACTCCCCATAGGTAGTAAAGGGTAGTTGACCTAGGTACGTACCAGAAAGTAAGAGGGGAAGGAGGGAGGGTAACCTGGACTGCAGCAGTGTTTACACTTGAACATCTACATTTATGGTAGGTACAAAACTGTACTATGTTCATCGTGTTACACTGCTACAGTCATTACACTTGGGTGGAATCCCAAAGCTGAGGCAGGGAGGCTGGATCTATAAGGCATTCGGGGTGGCTATAAGGCCCTGCAGCACAGCAGTGGCAAAGCCAGCTCTGGATTTGGAGTATAAAGGCAAATGGTAATGTTTGGTGAAGGTATGCACTAACTCCATGTTGCTGCTTCCAAAATATCCTTGGTAGGTACTCCTCTGAGGTAGGCAGTTGAAGTGGCTGTTGCCCTGGTGGAGTGAGATCTAATGCTGCTAGGTACAGGTTTCCCATGGTGAATGTAGCAGAAACGTATACAATGTCCTATCCATTTTGAAACAGTCTGTTCTGAAATGGCTTTTCCCTGTGCTCCTGCAGCATATGCTACCAATAATTGCTCAGATTTACTGAAAGCTTTGGTTTTGTCCAAGTAGAAGCGTAACTGCCTGTGAATGTCCAAAGAATGTAGCAGTCTCTCCCCTTTGTTCAGGATAAAAAGTTGGCAAGTGAATAGTTTGGTTTACAGCCACACTTGATACCACCTTTGGCATAAATGTAGGGTTAGTTCTTAAAGACACCCTGCCCTGTTGGAAGATGAGGAAAGGTTCCACTGCCATTAGTGCCTGTAATTCTGAAACTCTTCGTGCTGATGTTATTTCCAGTAGAAGAGCAGTTTTCCAAGAGATGTATTTTAATTCTGCTGTGTTAGCTGGCTCAAAAGGAGGTAAAGTTAATTTTTCCAAAACAAAGTTGAGGTCCCAAGTTGGTGTAGGTGCTCTACGGGGCGGCCTTATGTTTTTAGCCCCTCTGAGGTACTGCTTGAGCAAAGGATTAGAAAAACTTGGTAGATCCATGTTGTAATGAGCAGAAATGGCTGAGGCGTGGATCTTGATGGATGAGAAGGAGAGGCCCTTCTCCAGCATCTCAGTTAAGTACTGAAGTATCTGAGGGATGTTTGGGACAAGAGGATCAAGGCTGTGCGCTAGGTTCCAGGCACAGAATCTCTTCCATTTATCCGAGTAGGCTTTCCTGGTGCTAGGCCTTCTGGCTTCCAGAATGACATCCATAACAGCTTTGGAGAGAGGCATTGCTTGCTTGACGAAGGAATTTTCCATGCAGCTAGATTTAAGGTCTTTAGCTGGCTGTGAAGTATCAGATTGTTGTGCTGTGTCAGCAGCTGTGGGATTTGAGGCAAAATCCAGGGTGGTTCTTGTGCTAAGTTCTTTAAGACTGGGTACCAGTGCTGGCGTGGCCAGTCTGGTGCAATCAGGATCATCTTTGGCTTTTCTTGCCTGGCTTTTATGAGTACCTTTGGAAGAAGAGGTAAAGGAGGGAAAGCGTATACTTGCAGGTTGTTCCAGCTGAATGAGAGGGCATCCACTTTCCATGCTTGTGGATGGTAGCTCCTTGTGCAGAATTTCTGTAACTGGCAGCTCATTGGGGATGCAAACAGATCTATGTCTGGGCTCCACCATTTTTGTGTGATCATTCTGAATATTTGTGGGTTCAACTCCCATTCGTGGGGGTCCATGATGTTTCTGCTTAGGTCGTCTGCCAGTGTGTTTTTCTCTCCTGGCAGGAATTGTGCTTGCAGATGAACTTGGTAGTCTAGAGTTGTGTTCCACAAGGCCATGGCTTGTCTGCAGAGGGGGTAGGAGTGTGTGCCCCCTGCTTGTTTATGTACCACATAACTGTGGTGTTGTCTGTCTTTAGTAATAGTTGTCCTGGAAGCAGCAGGTCCTTGAAAGCTATAATTGTATTTTGTACAGCTAGCATCTCTTTTTGATTGATGTGGAGATGTCTTTGCTCTGTGGGCCACTCGCCCTGAATACATTTTCCTGCCATGTGTGCTCCCCAGGCGTAATCCGATGCATCTGTTGTCAGTGCTTGCCTGGCTGTGGGTTGAGTAAAAGGCTGTCCCTTGTTGAGGTGACAAGCTTGAGCCCACCATTGAAACTCCTGTTGAAGGCAAGGAATTAGTGGTATAACTGTTTCCAAATTTTGACAGTGTTGAGACCATACACTCTTTAGGTACCATTGTAGTTTCCTCATATGCAGTCTGGCATATGGAATTAGTAGTATGCAAGATGCCATGTAGCCCAAGGCCTGCAGAATTTTTCTTGCAGGGAGTTAGGTTTTTGTTGCCATCAAATGAAAGTACTGAGTCAGTTGTCCTTGCTTGTCTGGTGTGAGATAAGCCATCTGGGCCATTGTGTTCAAGCTGGCACCCAGGAATATTATCTGTTGTGAGGGCACTAGTTTTGATTTCTTTTCATTTACTGTGTACCCCGGGCAACTTAATAACCTTTTTACGTACGCCAGATGCTTTAGAAGACTGTCCTTGCTCTCTGCGTGAATCAGGCAGTCATCTAGGTATGGATACATTTGAATTCCTTTTTGCCTGCAAAATGCAATAACTGGTGCCAGGCACTTTGTGAAGACCCTGGGCGCAGTAGATAAGCCAAAGGGCAGTGCAGAGAATTGATAGTGCTTTGAACCAGCTAGAAATCTGAGGTATCTTCTGCAGTTTTGTCTGATAGGGACATGCAGGTATGCCTCCTTGAGGTCCAAAGTCACGAGCCAAGCTTTCTTGCCCAGCATGGGAAGAAGCTGCTGTAGTGTTAACATTCTGAATTTCGGAACATCTAGGTAAGTGTTTAGAGAAGAAAGGTCCCGAGTGGGTCTCCAGGCTTTGTCCTTTCTGGGAACCAGAAAGAGTCTTGAGTAAAATCCTTGTTCTTGCTCCTGTGGTGGTACCTTTTGAATAGCTCTCATGTCCAGGAGTGCTGTAATTTGTTTTTGAGCCTCTGCCCATTGATTTGGTGGTAGATTTGGCAATCCTTTTAACCTTGGCAGAGTGTGAAAGTGAAACCTGTAACCTTGAGATACAATGTTGAGAACCCATTTGTCTTTGGTGATGCAATGCCAATTGTGATAGAAAAGTGCCGGTTTTCCTCCTAAGGGTGCTGCCAAGAGAGAGCTGTTTGGAAGTTGTAGTGGAAAGTCATTGAGGCTGCTTTTTATAAGGTCCAGGCCTGTCTTCCCCTTCTTTCTGGCCTGGTGTACCCCATCGTCAAGGCCTATAAGGGCCTTGTGCCTGACCTCCACCTCTTGGACGGCTATATCTGCCCCTTTGAGGTCTGTCTGTGACTGGAAAGGACCAATTCTTTGTTGGCCAATTTCTGCTAAAACGAGGAGGCTGAACCTGTAAGAAATCTTTCACCGTTTGCATAGATTTTGCCTTATCCTCCATTTTCTTTAATACCTCCTCTGCCTCAACTCCAAACAACACATCCCGCTGCAAAGGCCCATCCAACAATTTGGCCTTAACGTGATCTGGTAATGTATGTTCTTTTAACCAAGCATGCCTTCTAATAACAGAGCCTGTAACTGCTGCTCTACAGGAGGCCTCTAAGGAATCAAACCCACATTGCAAAGCATGTTTTCCCACTTGTTCAGCTGCATGCAATAAATCCTGCATTTCTTTAAAATTAGGAGGATCTGAATCTGGAAGCATCTTTTGTTTCAATTGAGACATCAAAAATTGCTGATATTTTAGCATGTGAAACTGGCAATTCAAGGCTCTCACTGCTAGAGTTGCAGACATATATACTTTCTTTCCCCATCTGTCTAATGCTCTGGAATCTCTGTCAGAGGGAACTGGGTTTTTTGCTGATGAGGCCTTAATCCCTTTGGGTCCCTGAGAAATAGTTTCAGGATCAGCAACAGGGCTTTTGTACAGAAATTTGTGAGAGTCAGGGACTCTGTAATATCTATCAGGTTTAACTGGGGCTGGGGGTAAGGAGTCAGGGTTTAAGCTGGATTCGGTGTACACATCATCCACAATATCTAACACTGGCGGAATAGCAAGGGGTCTGTATTGAGGCAGTAAAAGGAAGTCTCTGAGCCTTTTCTTGGATTTTGAGTAATCCTGGCCTTCCCAATGGAAATGCGCCCTCATGGTATGCAAGGTCTCCCCAAAGGAGTAGTCCTCTGGCGGGGAGGCTGATGGAATTGATTCCTCAGCATCAGAATCCTCATAACGGGGTGAAGAATATCCTAGGTCTGAGGATGAATCTGAGGAAATGGACACCTGGTCAGAAGATTCATAGTCTGCATGCTGTCTGGGCCTTTTATCAGGAGGGGGATGGGACCCCCTGATCAGGGTAATAAGGTCTTCGGCCATTTTTAGCATTTGTTTCTTAGGCATGGAAGCCTGTCCTGGAGAATGCTGTGTCTGTTTCTTTGCTTTTAAGGGGGGGCTTAGACTTAGCAGAGGGTTTAATGGTTAACTGAGTAGGTCTGAAAACACCCTCTGAAGCAGTGGATTGCTCAGCTACTTCGGTTCCCTCTGAAGTGTTAGTTTCGGTGAGCTGAAAACCTAGAGCGTCCGAAGGCCCAGCCAGCTCCACATGGGAGTCGGAGGCAGTCTGTGATTCTGTAGAAGCGGTCGTCAGGGGCTGCGTAGGCGCCTCGCTGAAAACCGTAGAATCGGCGACCAGCCTAGAAGAGGCCTTGTCATCAGTTTTAGGCCTCGGATGCCTGTCCTTGCGCTTTTTATGTAATCCGGTCGTCGGAAGTTCCGACGGTATGGTGTAATTGAATTTTCTGCCAAAATAATGTCGGGCAAAATCAAATCGACGTTTAATAGTGCGCTTGTTAAACCTAGCACAAAACCGACAACCAGGGACGTCGTGGTCTGGGCCTAGGCATGGAATACAATAGGAGTGGAAATCCTTATGAGATATTTGCTTCCCACAAGAAATACAGTTATTAACTTTTATTGACATCAGTCTGAGGCAAGAAAAAGTTTCCCCAACGGGGTACTTAACTTTGTAGAAGACTTCGGTTTTGGATTCGGAATGAAAATCTCAGGAGTCGGCCGACCGGCACTTGCGAACTGCTTCTGCTTCGGGCACCGCGCGGCAAGAAAGACTGAAGAAAATGGCGTCGGCTGCATCTTATATACCCCTGTCACACTGACGTCAGGGAGGAGGCGACAGCAACCGACACCGGACCAAGACTTTGGAACTCAGGCCGACTGGGGAACCACCTGACGGCAGGATAACCCAAGTGTAATGACTGCAGCAGTGTAACACGATGAACATCAACCAAACCCAATGTCCTGGGATGAAAAGAAACAAAAAGCTGGTCAGGCTTAAGAATGGCCTTAGTTTTATCCAAACAGTACCAAAGCTGTCTCTGCAAATCTAAGGTAGGCAAGACCCTCTCACTAGCAAACTGAGGAGAATGGAAAAGGGAAGAGAGTTGTATTGACTGATTCAAGGAGAACGCATTTACCACCATGGGCTTTAAAGAACTATTAGTACAAATGGACAACATGTTCCTGTGAAAATCCAAAAAAGGAGGAAGAGCCATATAAGCCCTGAAGCTCAGAAACCCTCCGAGCAGAAGTAAGAGCCAGCAACAAGACAGTCTTCCAAGTACAAATTTGCAAAGAAGCGGAATCTGCAGGCTCAAACGAAGCCTGAGTCAATTTTTCCAAAATAAAATTAAGCTCTCAAGGAGGAAGAATAGGTTAACTTGGAGGCCTAAGATGCAGGACACCTTTAAGAAATTGTTTAATCTCAAAATGAGAAGCCAAGAGAGGATTCAAGAGCAGACAAGCAGAAATGCCTGACAAATGGGCTTTCACAGAAGAAAAGGCCAAGCCAGACAGGAACAACTCACCAGACAGAAAATTGTTTCCATTTGTACATATACGATTTTCTGGTTGAGGGTTTCCTTGCCTCCTATAAAACCCTGAGCACATCCTCAGAAAAAAAGGTGCCTAAAAGGGATGCCCCTCCTGGACAAAGGAAGTCAGTACTAACTATCATAGCTCCTTACCTCTGCAAACCTCATTCACCGACAAGTGGGGCAACTTGGATAAATATGACTAGGCTTTTAAGGTCTCTAGGGTTGTTAGCCTAGTAACCTCCTATGAACAAAAAGGAGAGGACCAAAGGAAGGTCCTGGTTGGCATGGCACCAGACAAAATATTTTCCATTTCAACATATAAGACTTTCTGGTTGAGGGTTTCCTTGCCTCCTGTAAAACTCTGAGCACGTCCTCAGAAAAGAGGTGCCTAAAAGGGATCAAAACTCTATCACCCACAGTGTCAGCTTTAGAGTGAATAAGTGAGGATGGATGAGAGACCCCTTGTCCTGTGTGAGGAGGTCCAACCAGTCAGGCAACTTGTGGTGACTGCCCCTGATCAGATGCATTAAGAGGGGGAAACAGTGTTGTCTTGGCCAAAAGGGAGTTACTAGCAAGATTTTAGGGATTCCAGCAGCTGAATCTTCTGCAGGACTTTTTGGAAGAAGATGAAGAGGAGGAAAAGTATAAAGAAATATCTCCTTCCAAGGAAAAGAAAGGGCATCCGTCTTCCATGCGAAATGTTACGGCACTCTGGAACAGAAGAGAGAGATCTGCCTGTTCAGAGGGGAGGGAAATAGATCTACCTGAGGAGTACCCCACTGATGGACAATGTGCAGAAACATGTATCTATGTAGCACCCATTCGTGAGCCTAATAAGCCTATGTTTTGAACCTGCTCAAAGAGCTCTGAAGGAATGTATACTGCCTGAAGAGTTAACTGACAGCCACCTCTCAGGCCTGAAGAGCCATCCTGTAGAGGAGGTAAGATATTGTGCCTCCCTGCTAGTTGACATACCACATCACTGTAGTGTTGTCTTTGTACACCTTAAAGGGGCCTGGACAGAACATGGGGTGAAAAGCTTGAAGGGCTAGAATCAGAGCTTTCATCTCTTTGATGCTGATATGGTCTTACTTCTGACTGGGGACCAGGGACCCTGAACTTTCATGTGACCACATGAAAATCACCAACCCATATCTGAGGCATTGGTGAACACTTCTTGAGAAGGAACTGGAGGCTGAAGGGGCAGGCCTGGATTGACAGCAATCTGTTGAATCCACCACTTGAATTATTTTTTTTAGACAAGGAAGGAGAGGTACACTGAAATCCAGAAGATGGTAATGCTGCAGCCAAACCGAGTTGAGATACCATTGATGCTTCTGCACATGGAGTCTGGCAAGAGGGTGCACTGGAAAAGAAGAGGCCATGAATCTCACAGCCTGAAGAAACTTTCTGGTTGGAATGATAGTCCGAGGAAGAAGACACTGAAAGAAGGCTGTCAATGGCCAAACTTTTGGAAGTGGAAGAGATGCCAATATTGACATTGTCTGAATCTTGAATTCCAGATACACATGATCCTGAGATGGAGTCAAGACAAACGTTTGGAACTTGATAGTGAACCCTAGACATTAAAGAAGACAGACGGTTAACTTCAGATCCTGTAACAGATGATTGAGAGAAGATGCCTGAAGCAACCGGTCATCTAGATAAGAAAAAATCTGAATGCCTTAGAGTCTGCAGAAAGCAATCACAGGAGCTAGGCATTTTGTGAATATGCTTGGGGTAGTAGAGAGGTTCAAAGGGAAAAGCAGTGAACTTAAAATAAGACGAAGAAAGAGAGAAATGTAAAAACCTCCTGGAAAGAGAGTCAATAATGAAAGGAAGATCAGCATCTTTCATATCCAAAGATAACAGAAATGCCTGGGAAGTAAAAGAGGGAACAGGGTTTGAAGAGTAAGCATCCAAAATGAGGCGACCTTGAGAAAGGTGTTAAGCAGGGAGAGAGATCCAGAATAGATCCCAAGCGCCCTCCTTTTGAGGAACCAGGAACATCCAGGAATAAAAACCCTTTCCCACTTGAAAAGGGGGAACAGGCTGAAAGGTTTCTTGGTTCACCAGGGACCCTGGGACCTCCATGAAATTAGGAAGTTGCTCTACAGGAAGTTGAAGAATACCTTAAAATGGAGGGAGAGACTTCCATACCATGAAGTAACCTTGACTGACAACAGAATGACCCCCAAGTGATGAGAAGCTAATTTGGAAGACAAAGAGAAAAGTCCAAGGAACAAAGGAACCTGGTCTAAGAGTGGGGGTGGGGTGGGGGCAAACTGTCAAAGAAAAGCAAGTTTATCAGACAAAGGTGGCTTCTGAACCACAAAACCCTGAGAAGCCTTAGTAGAGGAGGCTTGCCTACCACCCTTCCTCCCATTGGAGGCCTGGCAGGACTGCCTGTAGACGAAAGTAGATTTAGGATAATTCCTCTGGATTTTAGGGACAGCAGAGAGAAAAATATGTTTAAGGTTCTGCAAGGCTTTGCCTTTCTTTTGAAGAGATTTAATCAGATCAGCAGCAGCAGCCCCAAAAAAGATATTAATTATTCAAAGGAGCATCCAACAACTTGGCCTTAATGTCGTCAGGGAAAGACAGAGGACGAAGCCAAGAATAATGCCTCAGGACAGACCCAAAATTCACAGCACTGGAAGAGGCATCAGCAACATCATAGCTACACTTGATACGAGTAGTGAGCCACTTCAGAAGTAGAACCTAAAACAGATAACACAGATGTTTTGCCTTCAGAATCAGGGAGGTCAGAAATAACCTGAAAAGCCAGAGCATATCTGGTCATGTGAGTCTGGTATTTAACAGCCCTAAAGGCCAAAGTAGAAGCAGTGTAAACCTTCTGATCAATCCTCTCCATTGCCCTACTGTCCTTATCAGAACGCAAATGTCTGGAGGAGGACAAGAGTTTGGAAGGTTTGTCAAACGAGACTGACAACACAGCAGGATCAGCAGAAGGGCACTTAAATGAAAATTGACAATCCTCAGGGATCTTACAGAACCTATCAGGTTTCTTAGGAGCAGGAGGCTGAGAATCAGGAGACGTGGAAACAGCAATAAAAGTGTCTATCAAGGCAACCAGCACAGGAGGAACTGCAGAGGATATAGCAGTAGCTACCTGAAGCAACTCAAAATATTTCCTCTGAATGTCAGACACAAAAAGAATTCCACTTAAAGTATTCCATCATCCTAGCAATTGTGTGCCCAAAGGACAATTCCTCAAAATGGAGACTCAGTGCTAACAGACTCCTCCCTCATCAGAAGTATAAACCGAAGGTGAAGACATCTGTGAAGAATAGGACAAAGACCCTTCATCAAACTCTGAATCCCCATCTGAGGACTCCAGTTCCCTAGACCGTATAGAAGGGGAAGGGGAAGAGATTGAAGGAGAAGCAGGCATCAACACCCCTTGAGGGGGACTCAGGGCCATTAAGGCAGAAAACTAGCTGTGAGTAAACTCTGCCATTCCTTTTGAGGATCCTTAGAATGGACTGATGCATGCTTCGTCTTCTTGGAAGGGATGTCAGCCCTAACAAATACTGGAGATTCTGACCCTTGATGAGATTCAATAAGAGTACTCAGAACCTCCTCCTTGACCAATATTTTTCAGAATCCATCTAGGGTCCTCCAAAATAATCAACTGCGGTTCCCCTTCAATGTCTGGAGCAGATACCTGCAATTCCTCAGAGGACGTGTGAGAAGACAGATCCATGCTAGCCTCAGACAGGGTCATGGTAGAGGAACCTGATGTAAATGCTGGACAGCCTACAGATATATTACTCGCTTCTACAGGGAAGTCTGGTTGGGGCTGGACAGATACAGAAACTGTCCAAGACTTCTTGGCTTTCTTCTTACTTAATGGGAGTATCTTAGTTTTAATGGATTCTGCCATGCTACCATGGGTTAACTGTTTAAGCTGCTGATTTCCAGGATAAATGGCCAGGGAAGACAAATGGCTTCTGAATGTCTTAGGCACAAATGCTTTACAAATACTACAAGAGGTATGGTCATGGGAAGCACCCAAACAAAAGAGACACTGTTCGTGATGATCCTTATGGGGAATCTGCCTCTCACACTGACATTTTCCCTTCTTGGATGACATGAACTCTAGGTAAGCAAAATAAAATACAAAACCAAAGGTAGGGGGAAAATTACCCCAACAGGGCACTTATCTGATGGCTAGGTGTTCAGCACAGCAACAAGGTGTTCAGACTGGTGGCAAAGAAGTTCCAAGTAACTTCATCCGTGTATTACCTTTACGCCCTATGTCCTGTACAGGGGAGCATACATGTGATGTATGGAACATACAAGATCATAAGGTTTTGGTATATTGTCCGAATGTCAGGCTCCTAGGCGGAACATCCTTACAGTAAAGACCACTGCAATAGTGACATAAAAGGACATTAGCAGTGTCAGTGCTGTAGGAGGGATGAAATCCAAACTGGAATGGGGAGAGACCAAGTAGTTGACAACAGATGCATTTTTCAAGGACTGTAGACAAAGGCGGGAGTATGGCAGTGAGTCAGATATAAGAAAGTTCAGTGCAGGAGTCACCTTTGTGTAGTGGCAGGATACAGAATTGCTTCATGAAGCAGGGAATAGGAAATCCCATCTAGATCTATTTATAAGACTAGAGACAAAGTAGCCAATGGCATCAGCAGCTAAGCTGAGGTATTCAGCAAGAAGGTTGTCTGGAGCTAGACTGGCTGGTTTTAGTTTACTGAGGTATTGCTTCATTACATAGGTGGGTAGAGGCTGGAGAGTAAAGTAGCTAAACAGTTGGAAGTGAAGATTTGGTTGGTGGGACTGGACTGGAGTCATAGTTGTCAAATGTTTTGGCTACAGGGATGAAATGGCTACTGAAGACACAGGCGATGCTGAAGTCAGTTTCAATGGGTAGGAGGTTTGGTTGGGTGGATTTCCCAAGTTTTAAAAGGCGAATGATAGTTGGCCAGAATATATATATATATATATATATATATATATATATATATATACACATATACACACACACACACACACACACACACATATATATATATATATATATATTTTTTTTTTTTTTGTCAGAGGTAACTTTGGCTTTTGCTATATAGTTTTGTTGTCTCACTGTGCATTCCCTGTTTTATTTTTGAATCTCGCTAATCATTTGGTTGTGAATGTTAGCCAAAGGGCAGGATTAGATTTAACTTTTTTCTTCCCAAGTGGAGCTTGTTAGTTTAAGATGTTAAGAAAGGTGGCACAGAAGTGATGTGAGGATTTGCCTAAGGGGAGATACTTTAATATCCTTCTATTGTAGTGTTTGAGAGTGTTAATAAATGTATCTTTGTTAAATTTAGATAAAGCCCTAACCAGGTTAATTAAGGTGGGCTTGGAAGATTTAGTGAGTGTGTGAATAGTATGTGTAGGATGGTGGTCACTAGAATTCTAGATTATGCTGTATTTTCTGGATAGTGGTTAATATAGCAATAACCCTGGATTTACCCACAGTTGGTGTGGTTGGTCACAAGCGTTTAACATAGCGAGACAGCTTTAAAAAAAGCAACGGATATCTTGCGTTCTCCGTTGCTGTATAAAAAAAAAAAAAAAAGAGTTATACTAATGGATAAAGTCCGGACGACCGGACATTTTTCCATTACTATAACTCTAATTTACAACGTGCATGCTGACCAATCAGCGTGCACATTTTGGAATATTAATGGGGGGTTCTATAAATTCCAATTTAAGATTGTTTCTCCATAACTGGCTTTGTACAGGAATTGATTAGTTGTGTGAATCATAAAATTTACCCCAGGACTGCCCCCTATACTACTAATGTACAGAGGAAACTCCTAAATGCTTTATCCCATGCATGGGTCCACTCAAATTATCTATAGTTATTATCATTAAAGGGGTAATATACAGTTATAGTTATCAACCATGGGATGGGTAAGGCTAACATCTAACCAAATGGGATAGGTTATTTCCAGCACAAAAAGGGAAACTGGCTAGCCTTGAAAAGGTCCACATGGGCAGTTAGCATAACACTTACCTATGAAGGTGATAGATAGCAGAGGGAAAAGGATTTCTGGCATTAATGTCCTACACGATTATGGTTTCTAGGGATATATTACCTAAAGCCCATGAAAGCATATCTTTGGTTATGTATAGGTTGGCTGTGAGAATGCAGACAGCTGTAACGCATGGAATGCCGTGATTACACTCCAAAACTGGAAAAAAGATAAACCCTGAATGCTGTTACAGTTGGGTATAAGAAGGGATGTTCCTTCCATCCCTGAATATCTTTCCTATGTCAGTTGAAGCTTACAGATGTTAGTCTTATCTTATTTAAGTTAAGGCACTATTTAAAAACTGTCACTGACTTTTCATGTCCTTCACTCCCTGAAAATCTTTCCTCCTATGTTAACTGAAGTTTACCGATGTTAGTGTGTAAGTAACTTATTTAAATTAAGACACTATTTAAAAACTTTTTCTTTACTTCTTGTCTATGTGACATCACTCGCTAAATGTTTACTGGCTTTTAAAACATATTGCTTTTTTTTCCCTTTTGTAACTGACAGTACATGGAGCAGACAAGACTCCAGGCACTACAAAGAGTTATGATCAGGCCTCACTAATCATAACCTGTTGTGTGTTCTTGATATGGATGCCAAGATTCACCTCTTCAGCTTCTCTCTTGAGGTGAATTTCTTGGCAGTCATCTCTTGAACACACAACTCAGGTATGATCAGAGACCTGATCATAACCCTCTACATTATTATGCAAAGAGTTTTATGGCTTTTGATTTGTAAGGCTATTGTCAGTATTTCAGCAGAAGAGAAGGAGGGGGTTGTCTTGGAATAGAGTTTCAATTGTAAACTGTTCAAAAATATAGCTGCCATGCCACCTATTCTTTTGAGGAGTAAGCCTGGTTTAACAACACTGTAGTCTGGAGAGCATATATGTTCATTAAAAATGTTTAGTTTCAGCCACGTGCCAGTTAGTTTGAGGATACTGGGACTGTGGAACATAATCTAGACATGAAATGATTACAGCTAACTCCACAGGCTTTTAATGTTAAGGCAGAACAGTTTGAGAGTTGTGAGGGGAGTGGAGAAGTGGCTAGTGGTAAAACGGTTACAATGAATAAGAACTGAATGATAATTTGTACATTCTGGGCTTGGATTAAGATCAATATCTTCACTGAGCAGTAGCTGTGTTGTTATAGGGTGTGTAGCATGCTTGTTGGGGTATATGCGTTTTAGTATACTGACGGGAAAAGTGATTTCTGTAGCTGGACTTAAGTTACAAAGTGAAAGACAGATGTTAAGAGTACGGTAAAAGATGTGTACACATATATGAATGTTTCTGGGAAGTTGTATGATATGACTGCACAGTAGTATAAGGTGGCTAAAGATAGCAATAATAAATGAAATGTGAGTGGTATGAGACGATGTACACTAAAGTCAAAAGGGTAAATAAAAAACAGGGGGGGTAGGTTTGCCACATTTTTAAGTGCCCAAAGTGGAGCATTTTTATGCAGGCATACTCGGTTTTAAGCTGATTGGTGAAATGCAAAAAAGAGTGGGTAAATGACAAAAGCTATATGGAACTTCCATACCAAAGGGCCGGTAAGGATGTCTTTGTACAGGTTAGTGAGGAATGGGAAATGGCATGGGAGACAGTTGAGGATTCAGATAATACAAGTGTCCTTAAAAATTACTACACAGTGATCAGACAGTGGACACAGCTAGAGTGATCACGACTGACTAGATTGTAGATGTGGGTACAAATAAAGCAGGTTAGGGTGAGGGGCAGCCATCTAGCCTCTTTGATAGTGGGGCTTGAAGTGCTGACTTTTGTTAGCCCTGCTGACAAAGTGGCAGATTATGCTCTGTACTGCCTGTAATTTTTGCAGGTTATGTGCAGCTGCACAACACACAACTGTCACTTCATATTCAAGGGTGTACAGTAAAACTCCTTTACCAGTTCCATATCTTGAGCTCAACAATGGTGAAATTCTGCTCATAGTTTTATTTGTAAGTATGGAGAAGCGAAGGAAGGGTCCAGCCAGACACCTTTTTATACGACTGAACATTTTGGAATATATACCCATTAAGTCCAGACATGTGTTAATCACTGTACTGCATGCACTATTGGCTGCACTCCCAAAAGCATTAGTTTGTTTCACTAAGATTGACTTTAAGGCCAAACTGTGCAAGAACCTGGCATAGGTGAGCGAAAAAAAAAGTTATGTACTCACCATAAAGTTCCATCTCTGTTGTCTATTTTCATTCTTCATCAACAGATGGGTTCAGATCAGAAACTGGGATCCAGCTCAGCTGCTTTTACCAGATCATTGGATCCTAGAACTCTCGAGCTCCTCCCTTTATCCATAAAGCCCTGTCAACCTAACATACCTCAGATCGAGACAACTGCCCCTAGATATTAAACGGCAACCTATTACAGAAATTACTAAAGGTAGAAAAGAAAGAGGAAGCTGGAGCTCAAACAAGGAACAGAAGTTTCTGTACAACTCTTAGATCTTTCCAGAAGCAAAGGATGGGAGTAGGTGGGTGAGAAGTTGAGGAAGAATGAAAATGGACAACACAGATGGAACTTCACTAGAAAAAATTGCCAGACTCTGCTACACTTTGCTGTGAAAGAAAGGTTAGTTTGCTTTTTATTTGTTGCATTTTGTATTACTTTATTCCCCTTTTATATTTTGAATACTGTGATTTGTTTTCTTTACCTTGTGTTTTATTTGTATTCTGCTTTTAACTGCATATTAAAACTTCAAAAGAGACCACAGCTCTGTCTCGTGAGTCAGGCAGAATTTTTTTCCCCACCAGCTTACTGTTGTGTTCTTAAATACCAGTGTCTTTCTAGTTGCCTGCCTCTTATGTTAATTTGACCATATATATAATTTCATCTCGGCTTTCACTGGCTTGTGTGAGTAAGCACAAAATTATCATTTTGTGAAATCACTCCCCTTCAACTACTTAAATTTATTGGCCACCCTACTGTATTCCATAGTACCAGAATACAAAAGTGGCCACCCTATTTCAATCTATCTTGCTGTTTCAAAAATAGTGACTCTCCACTAAAACTTTACTTTTTAGACAGGTAAAACTTAAGTTACCTACTTTCACATCTAACTTATCTAGTGCACACTGCAGTGTTTAGGATAAACCATTTTTTTTTCATCTTACCTTTAAGCACCCCGGTGACTAGCACTTGCTCTAATACCTACTGGAAAGCACTAGGAAGCTTTAAACTGATACAAGCACTCAACTCTCCTGGTTAATAAGGAGAAATTAATTGTAGGCACTAAACAGCCTATATGTGCAAAGTACCTTGCTAAGGCAAGGGAAAACATCTCCTGTACTTTACAAAAAAAGCACCAAACCAGGCATGTCCAAGGGTCAGCTTCCGGTGATTTATCCTGTCCACCTGGTGAATCTGGGCATACTGGGGCAATGCAGCAATTGCCTCATGTAAACAAATAACCCTCTCCTCCTACCACCCAACACTACAACCTGTGAGAGATGCACTTACATGGCCAAACTGTAAGCAAAGCTCTCTCCGCCCAAGATTGTGCTAGACAGTCAAGAGGAGAAGGTTAACACCTGCACTACACCTCAAGCAACACATAGCCCTTCTAAACCCACACCACCAACACCCACACATAGCAACATTAAATCCACATATGCGGAGGCCCTTAACTGTAAAATGGCCAATCAAAAAGGACCTCCGAAGTTGAAATGCAAACAAACACCAATCACAACCAAATTGTCACATAGCTCACAACACCAGTGTGCCACCCAGCAACAGCCCCTAAGGCAAGACAACGTATCTAACACTTTAGTCATAGATGACTCTATAGTCAGGCAAACTGATGTCCCACTCACCAGGCTGAACAAGAAGAAAATTACAGTCAGCTGCCTGTCGGGTGCCAGGATCCTCCACATAACGCATGCACTCAAGTCAAACAAGTACAAATATGACTCTGTCATTGTCCATGTTGGAGTGAATGACTTGAGACGTACCTCCCTGGACTACATGAAAAGAGACATGGAAGAGCTCTCGGATCATGTGGCCCAGGCAGGTATGACCCTAGCCCTGAGTAGCATCCTGCCTTTGCCCAGAATGATACCATGATATAAGGACAGAATGATTGACTTCAACAATTGGCTAAGCTTCTGGTGTCATTCAAAGGGGGTCCTGCCTGGGAAGACATGATCGACAGACCACAATGCTTTGCCAGAGATGATCTGCACCTGTCGCCCTTGGGATTCAGGTTACTGGCTAAGGCTCTTGCCACCCCTACAGTGCCTTTTTCAGGAAAAGTTCAAAGGACAACACCACCGCCGTAACAGGTACAAGCATGCAAATTCTGAAGGTAATGCTAGAAGTCTAAACCTCAAAATGCACTCTCTCGAAGCACTCCTAAAAATGCATAATATCAATATCTGTGCAGTAACTGAGACCTGGTTCAAGGCTCCAGAGAGCACCCCTGTAATACCAGGCTACAACTCTTACCACACTTTTCGGCCACCAAACCAGGACTGAAACACTAAAGGTGTGGCATGTCCATATTCACCAAGGATATTCACACCACCAGGCTAGTTGTCCAAACCAATGCATCTGAAATTCTCCAGGTGCAACTAACACTAAATAAGACTGCAATCCAAATTGTAGCTTGCTACAGATCCCCCACCATGCCCCAAGATTCTCACTACACCTTTCTAAACATACTGGAAAATATTAAGATACAACCAAACACCCTAATACTGGATGATTTCAACTACCCTGCCATTAACTGGGAAAACTACTCGGGTAAAAACACCTTTGCCCAACGGTTCTTGGAATTCATAAATTCCAGCGCCCTGCATCAACTAATCCATAGTCCCACCACGGGCTCCAATATCTGGTCATTACCAACATGGAAAATTGATGCTTCACACCTATGGTCACCCCCTCGTTGGTCAGATCTGACCATAAGCTAATCACCCTTAACATCCACATCCCACCCCACCCTCCTAGTAAAGAAACCTCCATAAAAAACTTCTCCAAAGTCAACTTCATGCTACTCATATCAAAAGTGACAAACTTCATGACACCCATGCAGACGGGAACTGAAAGTTCGACTGCTGAATCCTACACTAAGGCACTGTATGAGCACATCCACTCATGCATGAATCGTGCCATCCCAAACAGAACCAAGATGCTCTCCTCCAAAAAAAAGGAAGCCAATCTGGTGGTCCCCTGCCATAAACAAACTTTACAACAAAAGGAAGAAACTGTTGCAAAAAACAGGAAAATCCCAGGATGCAAAAAAACTCCCTTACCAGCCTCAGTAAGAGGCTGAGATTCTTCATAAAATCCTGGAAAGCTAGTTATGAAAATAAAATTGCCAAAGATTTCAAAGACAACCATAAGGCATTCTATAACTATGTCAAGAATCTAAAAGGCAATGCTCAGATTTGCTCTAAGCTACAACAGAATGGCATTAAATATACTGATCCCAAGGATATTGCCAATATCCTGGCAGATCAATTCAGTGCCAACTTCACCCCCCCTCTCACCCCCTAAACGGCCCATCTCAATACCAGATGATTGCCAAATTCCGGTAATAACGGCCGCACAGGTAAAAAACGCACTCTCCAAAGCTAAAAATACAGCATCCATGGGACCAGATGACATCCCGGGCTGTGTATTACATGAACTACAAAATGAACTGGCACCTCACCTAAGTGTCATGTTTAATCATAACCTCATCTCAGGCTTCATGCCCACTGAGTGGCTCACAGTTACAGTTATCCCACTCCACAAGGGGGGATCCACCTTGGATCCTGGGAACTACTGCCCCATCAGTCTGATGAGCCAGATCTGGAAGGCTATGGAACGTATTATCATAGAACTTATAAACAAAGACATTGGCAACCTTCAAACACTGGACCCCACCCAGTTTGGGTTCATGAAGGGCCAATCTTGTCTCCTGAATTTGACTGACTTCTTCGAATCAGTCTCCAGAGCCATGGATGAGGGTAAGGCGGTCCACACAGCCTATCTGGACCTCGCCAAGGCCTTTGACACCATCCCCCACTCTGGAATCAGAGATAGACTTACTAAGCTGGGCATTAATCCCTACGTCACTCGATGGGTTGCCAACTGGCTTTCTGATAGAACCCAGACTGTAAAAGCAGCCAACTCCAAATCCAGCTCCAGACAAGTGAAGTACCTCAGGGTTCAGTCCTGGGACTGCTCTTGTTTGGCAACTACTTCTCTGAATTACAGGCCAACAATAAGGGCCTCTGGCTAACAAAGTTTGCAGATGACTGTAAACTGGGAGCCATTATTGAATCCCCAAATGATGTGGATACTCTACAAAAACAGATGCTTGGTGCCAGAGCCATGGGCTCAAGCTCAATGGCAAGAAATGTATAGTTATCCCCTTTGGGGAAAAAACATGTACCCGTGAATTACCACATAGATAGCAGTACACTAAACACCGAAAGTGTGACAAGAGACTTAGGGACACAGGTGGACAGTGGTCTCACCTTCGATAACCACATCACCACAACAGTCAGGAAATCCTTCTATGTGGCACACCTCATCACTAAGGGCTTTTCATCCATTCCTCATTAGATCCATTACAGAATTCAATGTCCTGTTTGGTATGTACCTCTCAAGACATCTGCAACAACTGGAAAGGCCACAGAAATACCTCACTAAAAGAAGCACAGGCCTAAAGCAGATGCCCTACGCTGACCACCTTAAAAAACTCCAACTAGACTCTGTCGCATATCGTCTACTCAGAGGCGATCTCTGCTTAACATACAAGGCCATGTCAAACCCAGAGCTGTTGGACATGCTACACTTAAAGAAATCCCAATCCCTCAGAGCCACACGCTCCAGGGATCTAAACCTTGTCATCACAATAAACAAAATATGCTGGAGGGATAGGTTCCTGACCCAGAGACTCCCCAGACTCTGGAATAGACTGCCCAAACATGTCAAGCAAAGCGCCTCTTTGGCCCTCTTCAAAAGGAACCTTGACGATTGGATGGGAGAAAGAAAATTCACTCCAGGGATCACGTCAGTCGCCCTGCTAGACAGGGGTCCAGGGAAGAAATAGCCAGGGAATTGTTACGGCTAGGCTTGTATAGGCCCTAGGGCCGATAGTATCAACCTATGAACCTATGAGTACTTAACTCTTTTATCTGATGTTGTCCTTTGTCCCAACAGTAGAGAGATGAATGAGGAGTCCCCAGCTACTGTGGCCTTGAGAGGCTCTTATGTAAGAATATTCTGGAGCACTGCTGAGACAAAGGCCGCTCTGTTCCTGGAAATTAAATCCAACTTGTAATGAGCAATGATTAGACCAAGTTATAGCTGCACAAATATCATCTAAAGAGGCTCTTGATCACAAAGCTGAAGAAACTGCCACAGGCCTAGTGGAATGGGCTCGTGGAAGTTCAGGTTAACATAATGCTAATTTACCTTAGACAAACATTATACAATCAGTGAACCACTTGGCTAATGGAACTTTAGGTACTCGTTTGCCTAATCTGGTAAGAGAAAAGGAAACAAATAACTGGTCAGATTTCCTACAGTGTTTGGTTCTAGAAAGGTAAAAACAAAGTTGTCTATGTACATAAAAGGTGCAACATACACTCCACTTTGAAAAACTGGGAAAGAAAACTGGAAGATTAATGACCTGGTTTATATGTGACTCAGACGCTACCTTAGATAAAAAGGATAGGTTTCTTCACAATGACACCCTGTCTTTGTAAAATATCATGTAAGGAACCTTTGAGGATTCTTCTAGCGGATGTATAGCAATCGGAAAAATGTTTTTTTCCAAGATAAAAATGTAAGATCTGTTTTTGGTTGAAGGTTCAAAGGGAGATTGAGTTAAGGCCTATAGCATTATATTTAAATCCCACAGAGGAGTTGGATCTTTTAATGGAGGTCAAACCAAAAAGACTCCCTTGAGAAAGGCCTTGCATAGTTTAGAAGATGCTATGGTAGAGTTATTTTCATCCAGGTGGAAATTAGAAATGGCAGACAACTGAACTTTAGTAGATGAGAAACTTGCTCCTTCGCTGAAATTCAAGGATTGCTGGCACAGATGCAGAAAAAGGGTCCAGATCTTTGTTACAGGTGGAAAAGATAAATCTTTTCCATTTACTTTTGTAACATGAGGCCTATTATGTCCGGACGAGTCATGAATGTCAGGTGGGACAGGAGATCTGGAGATGGATCCAGAATCCAGGGTGGACATTGAAGATGAGGCCAGAGGAATGAGAATTAAATCTGTTGAGGCCAAAAGGGTGCAATGAGGATTACTGTGCTCTTCAACTGAACTGCTTTCTGAAGAAACTTGGGAATTAGTGGCAAGGGTGGAAAAGCATAAAAGCAAAAAAGAGGCCGGAGGGCCAATCATGAACTAGAGAATGTCTCAGTCACTCCCTCAATAGAGGGATCAGGGCAAAGAACCTGGTACACTCGTTGTTGAGGGAAGAGGCAAACAGATCGCAGCATGGTTAGTCCCACTGATGGAAAATCCTGTCCACCACATTGATGTTGAGAGACCATGAGTGAGGCATCAGAATGGACCTGCTTAGTTTATCTGCTATCACATTAGATTTCCCTGGAATGTGTGCTGCTATTAGAAAGTTGGAAGAGCTCGCCCATTGCTGTACTATTGCAGCTTCTTGACAAAAAGGGTACGATCTGCTTCCCCCTTGTTTGTTGATGTACCAGATTACTGACATATTGTCTGTCTTTACTGCAATTGTCCTGGGTGGGAGAATGTCTTGAAAGACCTGCAACGCTAGGAGGGCAGTTACCATTGCCAGAACATTGATATGCCTCTTGGGGCAACCACATACATTGGATTGTCATTCCCAAGTATTGATCCCACCCAAACCAGGAGTCATCTGTGGTCACTGTGGACTTGTGCAGGAAAAGAATAAAGGGATGGCTTTCGCACAGGTGGTTCAAATGAATCCACCACAGAAAATATCCCTTGCATGCTTGCGTAATCTTGTCTGGCATGGATAATTGTTATTAGAGAATGGACCACTGAGTCAACAGAGTTCATTGAAGGATTCTCATATGGTACCTGGCCAAAGGAACAAGGGTGATAGGTGCTGCCATGGTACCCAAAGCATGAAGTATCAGTCCAGCTGGAAGAGATGAACTGTGACTTGAGACTGCAGTGTGATTACTTAAGTAGAGTGAAGTGAGCCTGTTTGACTGATTGTGTCCAAACAAGCACCTATGAACTCTAGACTCTGTGTTGGGATGAGTTGAGACTTGTTGTAATTGACAGTTATTCCTAGATGAGAACAAAACTGAAGCAAATAGTCCCTTGCCTGTACAAGTTGACACCTGGTTCAGACAGTAAAGGAGATAGTTGTCTAGATATGGACACAAGTGGAATTCCAGCAGTCTCAAGTGAGCTGCTACCACTGCCATGTATTTGGTGAATACCCTGGAGGCTGTGTTGAGACCAAAGAGTTGTGCTCTGAGCTGGTAATGAGTGGCTCCCAGACAGAAGTGCAGGGATCCCCTGGAGTGCCTGTTTGTTTTGATATGATAGTACTCATCCTGAAGATCTATGGGGTACATCCAATCATCTTTTTGCAGTAGAGGCAAAATGGACTGAACCATGATCATCCAAACGTTTGTACACTGAACAAACTGGTTTAACTTGCTGAAACCCAAAATTGTTCTCAAGTCCCCTGTCTTTTTTGGCACCAAGAAGAACCTTGAATAAGTTCTGGACTCTGGTTTAGGGGGACCTCTTGGATGACTCTTTTTTTCTAGCAGTTTTTTATTTTTAGAGATGCTGCTTCCCTCTAACTGGGTGGAACACACTGGAGATTTTCTTCACAACTTTGGGAAGGGTTAGGGGAAAACAGTATGGTATAACCTCTGGATATGATCCTCTGCACCCACGAATCTTTTATGACAGATAGCCAGGCTCTCTGGTGCAGAGATAAATGACCCCCAACTGCCTCCACAGAAGAACAGTCAGGCCTCCATTCAGGACCGTTGATAGGGCTTATCTGAGAAAGAATTTCTAAAACCCTTTTTCTGTGGACCACCTCTGTCACGAAGGTGGCATCTTCCATTCGAGTTCCCCACCTGCCCTTGTGGAAATATCTCCATGTGAATCCTGGAAGGGACCCTGGCATTTCTTAAACCACATTTTTCTACCACTTCACTGGTTCCTAGAGAAGTGTCTTTGAAGGGTAGAAAAACATACACCCAAGGCAGCCATGGTCTTTCCCTCTTGTTTACCCCTGGACAGAGCATCCTTAACCTTGAGGCCAAACTAAGAAGATCTATCAAAAGGCGCACTGATGAACAAATATTTAAATGGTTCTGCAAAATCACATAAGCGCATCCAGGTATGTCTTCTGATGGCTATGCATGAACCCCCCACCCGTGGGGTACCATCCGCTGCGTGGGAAATCAACCTCATGGATGCATTCGATAAGATTGGAAGGTGGCCAATTGTGAAGAAATTCTGTTTCCATCCCCAGACGACATGGACCCCAAAAGAGATTTGGTAAGCTCCTTGATCAAATCTCTCGGCAGTCTTGTAAAATGTGCCAAGTAATTGAGTGACCTGAGAGCAAAGGTTGCTGTAGCATATACATGCTTCTCAAATCTGTCCAACATCCTAGACTCTCTATTAGGGGGATGGACAGAAGAACTCTGTTCTGCCAATTCTTTCTTTGTGGCTGCAGCCACAACCAAGGCATCAACAGGTAATCCCTTGCTCCATTGTGTATAGTCTTTGGGGAGCCTACAATTGTATCTATTTTTTCAGTATTGGCTCAACAGTGTCTGGCTCCTTCCAAGCCTGCCAAGAGTCTAGGTCAATGAGCTCATTGGTTGGGGGGGGGGGTCACCCAAGACGTAGATGGGCCAGACCCCAAAGCCTCCAGAAACACAGATTTCTCCTGGAGGGGGTGTCGGAAGACAAACCACCTTTTTGTTTCAGGAGCTCCAGGATGTGTCCAAAGGAGATGTCATTGGTGGGTGGGGGGGGGGGTATCAAGGACCTCTCCACCTCATCAAAATCAGTGTCCTCTGTGAGAGATCCTAGGGGGAATCTAAGTGCCTCCTCATACACGTCATCTTCCTCAGTGGGGTGTTCTGGAGAAGTGCTGGGAGAGATAATGTCCTGATGGACCGGCTGGAAATTTGTCGCAGTGGAAGGAATGGTCAAGTCTCAGAGCACAGAACAGTATGAGGCAGGTTGTCTGATCCGAGGGAGGCAGTGATGTCTCTTCTCTAGCCAAGAAGAAAACTCTCTTCACAATCTCAAAGGCAGATTGCCTAGGGGAAACAGAAGTTGATGGCTCCAAAGCTGGGACATCTTGGATTGTTGGATCCTGTAACCCCACCTGCACTCTGTCCAAGGAGGGAGTCAGATCTACGCTATCCAGTGCAAAAGCTTTGAGGGGGAGATATGGCTCTGAAAGTTTCAGCATCAGCTCCAAGCCCCTGAATCTGGAGTTGATGATTCAGCTCCGAGGAGAACCATCAGAGTTGAAGAGCAAATAGCCTTTGGATCTCAAGTAGACACCCCCAAGGATCTTGGATTCAAAGGCTGCAAAACAGAAGGAGATACTAGAAGAGAGATGGACAGATATCAGCACATGGGCCCAGTTGGGGTCGGAGCCAGGAAAACCCCCATCTGTATCTGTGTTCTGAAGAACTTCCTCATTATCCTGTCCACATATGCTTCTGAAAGAGGTCTGCAGGATCTAAGACAAGGTGTAGTGGAAGAAGGCCTAGAGTGTCTTCCAGGAAACCCTTCTAGGAAGGGTGTAGGAAACCTGGATGGAATCGAATCCGATAGAACTGGCAGAGATCAGATCCGAGGGGACCTTGGTTTTTGAACTGTCAGATCTGAGACCGACAGATCCAACTTTTTATGAACTTTAGCAGGAGGCTTCATTAAAGAACCTAATGCTAACACCAAAGATTAGTCTGGAGACCTTTTTCGGGACTCATTCTCTTTAGGCAATGTATCAGCCTTACTTTTGTCTGGCTTTTTTGAGGGGGTTTGAGCCCCAGCAACCAAAGGAGTAGAAGTGGAAGGCAAAAGACCATGCAGAATTAATTTATTACTGCAATCTGTTAAGGCTCTGTTTTAAAACCAGAGCAGATCGCAAAGTCCATGTCAAGGTATGCAGGACCCAAACAGTATATGCATTCCCTGTGGGCACCTGAGTTGGGAAGCTTGTGCCCACAAGGAACACATTTTTTGAACCCAGAGTGTTTGTCCAACATATTAGCCAAAACTGCTTCACACACAACAAAGCGCAGAGAAGCAACAACCAACTTGACAGGCAGGTGAAAAGCAAAACTACTCTAAAAGACTATACAGAATTTTTTTTTACTGAATAAAAAAGAAAAAAAAGAAAATGATAGAAAACTTACCAACAACAGTAGAAGAAGTACTCAGAGGAGTACAGAAAGATACCAACAATGGTACCGTGAGAAGTACGAAAAAATGGTAGCTGAAAAATGAGTTTTGTACTCATTGTAACTAGGCATCTATGTTGTCCATTTTCATTCTTCCTCAACATATGGGTTACAGATCCAATCTTCGGATCCAACTCGAATGCATTCTACAGACTTTGGCTCCAACTCTTGATCTCCTCTCTCCACCCATAATGCCCTAAGTCCATCCCCAATACCCCAGATCAAGTTTCTGCCACAAAGATTTCAGAGTACAACAGAATAGGAGAATAGAAAATTACAGCAGGGCTCAAACCTGGGACAACAGGTTCCCAAAAAATAATCCATCAGGTCACCCAGAAGATGACAGGAAGGGAGAAGGTGGGAGGGGAGTTGATGAAGAATGAAAATGGACAACACAGATGCATAATATCTGATGTTGTCCTTTTCATTCTTCCTCAACGCATAGGGCAAAATCCCCAACTTTGTAAATCTTGGGTGGCCCTCATGGAAGGATATTCCGGAGAAATGCTGAATGAAAGGCAGCTCTGCTTCTGTAAAGGGGTCCAGGGAAGTAAATAATGTGGGAAGAAATAGCCAGGGAATTGCTATGGCTAGGCTTGTATAGACCCTAGGGCCGATAGCCTAGTACTAACCTACGAACCTATGAAAATTAAGTCCATTTTGTAATGATTAATAAAAGTATGAGCATTAGACCATGTGGTGCTGCAAAAATATCATCAATGGAAGTTCTACACTACAAGGCAGATGAGGTAGCCATGGATCTGGTTGAACGGGGCTTACGTGGTTTTTGTAGGGAGAGGCCTTGCTGAGAATACATCCACAGGAAATGCAATTAGCTATCCATTTGGCCAATGTAACTTTAGAAACTAGAGAACCCAGCCAATGCGTTGAAAAAGAGACAGACGCAGCTGGTCTGTTTTCCTGAATTATTTTGTTCTATGTTAAGTAGAAACATAATTGTCTTGTGCACATCCATAAGATGTAGCATGTATTCTCCTTTGTTTGAAGATTTTGGAAAGAAGACTGGTAGATGAATGGTGTGATTTATATTTAATTCAGAAGCCACTTTTGTTTGGAAAGAAGGATTGGTCCATCAGGTAACCGTATCTTTATGAAAAACAATGCATGGGGCTTTTGATGAAAGGGCCTGTAGTTCAGAAATCCTTTTAGAAGAAGTAATAGCAACTAAAAAGGATGTTTTCCAAGACAGAAATTTTAAGTCCATTTTTGTTGAAAATTCAAAAGGTTGTTGACTTAAACGTTGTAGTACTACTGTCAAGTTCCAAAGAGGTGACAGATGTTTCACTGGAGGTGGAGCAAGAAGATACCCATCAGGAGGGTCTTACATAATTTCAAAGCAGCCAAGCCAGTAGAAGCAGTCAAGAAGCACTGCCTCCTGAGTGAAAGTTTGATATGGCTGCCAACTGTATTCTGATTATGGAAAAACTAGCACCTTCTTTAAAAGGACAAGCTAAAACTTCTAAAATTGAAGAAACATATGTAGTAATAGGAGCAATGTCATTTTTTTATAGGTTCATAGGTGTTTACTAGGCTAATGATCACAAGGGCCTGTTTAAGCCTTGCCATGCATCCCAAATCTCTGACAAGTTCTTATACCCTTGATAAGTGTAAGCATGGGCCTGGGAGATGAACCATTTACAGGTTACCTTTGTCCATTAGATACACAGGTGCCAAACCATGGACGAATTTCCAGTTCCCCATCCAATTGTTCAAGTTGCACTTCAACTGAGTTACTGAGGACCTCTGCTTCACATGGATGAGGTGCCTGTTCCATAAACGGGGCAGTCTATGGGATACATAGCTATCTCTCCAGCAGGTCCTGTTTATATCACAGACAAGATTTAAGTCTTTAGAATGGGTAATTCTGGTGCTGCTTGTTTTGTGAATATGCAAAAAGTCCATTAGTGTGGGGTCTGACAATGCCCTGTATGCCATGCATAGATTTCCCCTCAAAAGCCTGTAGGAGATAGAATACAGGGATAGAGACTTGAGGTGGTGTGCATAGGACATATTACTTACAACCTATATTCTTTTAGTCAGGAACGTCTGTGGATGTTGCAATTGTTGGATATGCCTGGTTAGGAACATACCAAAGGGGGGCACTGTACTCAATGGGTTCCCCTTCACAAGATCGAATGAAAGGAAGCTTGAAATGCATAAGCTCGAGACCAGAATCTCAAACTTCCATTCACTTGAAACTGTGAATGGGAAGCTTAGGGTTAGAAAAAAAAGAATTCAGTTACCTTTTTGCAGGGGGCTAGGTCCCCCAGCACCCTTGCAGCTGTCATCTAAGAGCTGTGACAACGCATTATAGCAGAGGACTGGGAAATCTTCCATTTTGCATGTATGCATATAGTGCGGAATTGGAATATTTAAGTAGGGGGTGCAGGGGGGGCAAAGCCCCCCTGCAAAAACATTAGAAAGGTGTTTTTTTTTATTTCTTCTTCACATTTTCCAGTTTCTGTAAACTCAACATTCTGGCTTCGGGGTTATGAATTTTGAGTTTATAGGAATTCAATCTTGTGAAGGGGAACCACTCAATGATTGGTCTGATGAATGCCGAATAAAGTGGAAGAATGAGTTCCTTAGACTTAGATGCCATACCTTTGTATATAAGTTGCACAACACAGAATGATTTCCTCACCACTGTAGATATGTGATGATCAAAGGTTAGATTACTGTCTATGTGTGTCCCTAAGTCCCTGACTACTGGGTCAGCTCTAAGGGGTGTGTTGTCTATATGATAGTTATCAGGGATGAATTACTTCCCAAGGGATACTATTATGCATTTCTTGGCATTTAGTTTTAGCCCACGCCTCTAAAACCAGTTGTTTGTCTGTCAGCCCCTCCTGAAGAACATTTGTTTCAGTCTGAGATTCAATAACAGCTCCTAATTTGCAATCATCTGCAAATTTAGTCAGCCAGAGACCACCGACAATGGACTTGACTTCTGAGAAGTAAATGCCAAAAAGGAGCAGTCCAAGGACTGATCCCTGAGGGACTCCACTAGTGACTGGCCTCTTTGTAGAGGTGGACTCCCTAATTCTAACTTCCTGGGTCCTGTATGTGAGCCAGCTGGCTAGCCACTGGGTGACATATGAGTTTGTATCTAACCTCTTGAGTTTGTCAGCAATGCCTGAGTGGGGTATTGTGTCATATGCCTTGGCCAGGTCAAGGTAGGCAGTGTGAATGATCTTGCCCTCATCTACTGCTTTGTTGACCTTCTCAAAGAAGTCCACCAGGTTGAGTAGGCATGACCTGCCCTTGATAAAATCAAACTAAGTTGGGTCTAGTGTCTGGAGGTTTACTATATCTCTATTGATCATCTCCATGATAATTTTTTTCCATGGCTTTACATATAAGACTAGTGAAACTTATGGGGCTATAGTTTCCAGCATCTTTAGATGGCCTACCTTTGTGCAAAAGGATGACTGTTGCCTTTCTCCTTTCATGAGGCACTAAGCCTGTTTGGAGGCTACAGTTAAATAGTAATTCCAGAGGCCCTGACAGGTCATGTTTCATGGTGTTTAGAAGGCATCCTGGGATATTGTCTGGGCTGATTGATGCAGTGTTCTTGGTCTTAGAGCATTAAGGATGTGTTCCCTAGTGATAGTAGAGAGAGTTATATTTGATAATATTTCCTGAGGGAAGGCTGAGGGGGAGAGAGGGGCAATGCTGGAGCTGAATTTATCAATTTATCTTCTGATTCAGTATAGGTGGCCCCATTTACAATGAGCTCCGCACACAACTGTGTAGTGCCTTTGAGATTGCGAACATAACTAAAGAATGCTTTGTGGCTGTCCTTGGCCTGGGATGTCAAACTTACCACAGATTTGGTTTGGTACACTTTATTTGTCCTCTGAGTTGTTTGCTTAGTTTGATGACAGTGCTTTTATCCTGCTGGGTGCTGCACCTCCTAATTTCTGCCATGATGTTCTTCCTCCTGTTATACAGCTGACTGATTTTGTGATTCCACCAGGGTGGCTTGTTTTTTGAGGGAGCCAGGTACTTCTTCCTGGTGGGTACAGCTGCCTGTATGTAACTATTAACATGCTTGTACAGGGTTTCTGTGAAAAGTTCTGCATAGGCAGAAGTGTTCTCAGGGTTTATGGGGACTTGAAAATTTGCCAGGTTCTGACTTAATAGTAGGAGGTTAGCCTTATAATAGTTCCTGAATCCTCCAGGTTTAGTTTGGGGTCCAGGTTTTAGTTTTACTTCAAAGGAGACCATTTTGTGGTCTGACCTTACCAGGGAAGGCATTACAGTAGGGGTATGCAGCAGTCTCCCATACTAGTGAGGACCAAATCCAGTATAGTTGCACCTGTTTGGTGTATGGACTATCTGGTCCAGGGAGTTTGTGCTTACAAAATTCAAGTACGTTTAGTGTCGTACAGGATTCCCAGTTAATAGGGGGGTAATTAAAGTCACCCATGAATATGGTATTAGGTTGGATGGTTAGTGTTTCTTTGTTGTTGTCTTTCGGCTTTTCCCGGGTAGGGGTCGCCACAGCAGAACTCCTGTCCGCTAATGACTGGCAGTAGATTTTGATGAACGTCAAGATGCCAGCTCGACGTTCAACCTTCAACGAAGGCACGCCCATTCACGTATGTCTTTCGAATGCCCACCCAACCATGGGGAGGACATGCAGACTCCACACAGAAGGCACTCCCCGCACTCCAGCCGAGAATCGAATGGAAGAACCTCTTGCTGTGAGGCAACAACGCTACTGCTGCACCACCGCGGCATATTTCTAATAAGTTTAAAATATACGGTATGGGTTTCCTGGGTCATAGGCCCAAATTGAAAATCTTTTCCATTTGCTCTTGTAAATCCTCTTAGTGGAATCTTTCTGTGATGACAAAAGAATATTACTGTTTTATCCCCCAGGAATGTCACAGGAGACCTGGACTAGGGTCCAGTATCCAGGAAGGATAAAAATGAGACCAAAGGAAGAAGAACCACACTTGACGAAGCCAGAAGGAGGCAATGAGGATAACACAGCTCTTCAAATGTCTAACTTTCTGTAAGAAATTTGGAATTAGTGGTACTGGAGGATAAGTGTACAGGAAATCCGAGGGAGAAATTGGACTAGAACATCTCTCTGTGACTTCCCCGAGGGGGGGGGGGGGACAGGGAAAAATACCTGCTAGAGTTGTTGTTGTGGGGAGAGGCAAAGAGGTCACAGCAAGGTTGACGCCAACGACAGAAATTTTCCTCGCCACTGATTGGTTGACAGACCACTCATGAGACATCAAAATGGACCTACTGAGTTTGTCCACAATACATTGAATTTTTCCAGGATATGCACTGCCACTACAAAGTGGTTGGGGGAGTCTGCCCACTGCCACACTCTCATAGCTTCTCAACATAATGGGTAAGATCGAGTTCTGCCCTGTTTATTGATATACCAGACTACAGACATGTTGTTGGTTTTAATTGCAATGGTCCCTAGAGAGACAGTACCTTGAAAAGTCTGCAACACTAAAAGGATTGCTGTCATCTCCAGGACACTGATGTGTGAACTAGTCTCTTGTAGGGACCACATGGCCTGGACCATCCTTCCAAAATATTCACCCTCACCCAGTTCGGAGGCATTTAAGTTACTGTGGCTACAGGGGGGAGACAGAACAAAGGGCAGACTGATGAGAGTCTCATTCAAATGGATCCACCACTGAAGATGGTCTCTGTATATCACAGTGAGTTTGACTGGATAAGAAAGAGGCTATCGAAGAAGAGACCACTGAACAGCTAGAGTCCATTGCAGAATACGCATAAAGTACTGTGCCAAGAGGACTAATACTATAAATGCTACCAAGGACTCCAGAGCCTGCAAAACTATCCTGGCAGGAGCAGCAGGATGAGAAATGAATTGATGATCCTAGGACTTGAGTGTGGTCACATGATGTTGCAGTAGACAGGCAGTCTGACTTATAGTATTCAAAAGAAGACCAATGAACTCCAGGCTCTGAACTGGTAGAAGTTTTGATTTGGGCATGCCGACTGCAGTGCCTAAAGACTGGCAAATTTGGAGCAAATAGTCTCTGGCCTATTCTAGATGATGCTTAACTGGAGCAGTGAGGAGCAAATCGTCTAAGTACGGAAACACCCTTTTAATCTCAAGTGAGCTGATACCACTGCCCTACACTTGGTAGACACTCTGGGGGCTTTAGTGAGTCCAAAGGGTAGTTCTCTAAATTCATAGCGACTGTCTCCCAGCTGAAAGTGCAAATGTTTTCTGGATTGTCTGTCTATTTTTATGTGATAGCAGGCATCCTGAAGATAAACTGAGCACATCCAATTGTCCTTGTGTAAAAGAGGTAGGATGGACTGTACCACAACCATTCAGAACTTTGACTTTATTTATTTGTATTTTGTTTACTGGGAAAGTCCACTGGGCCAAATTCAGAGCCCATTTTGGGTGGAGGCCTGGGGAGAAAAGCTCCGCAGTACATCAGTAGATATAAAACATACATATGTTATATGTCCAGTCAGAGAACATACAAGAAAAATTAAACAGCATAAATCCACACAAAAAATAAGAGAGTCTCATTACAGCACTTGTAGTTTACATTCTAAGGAGACTTGGCGCAGGACTTCTTCACATACTGGTTTAGGTTGCTTAGATCCAAAATCAGCCTCAGGTCCCTTGTTCTTTTTTGGCACTAAAAAGAACCTCAAGTAAGTTCTGAATCATCTCTGGTCTGGTGGGTCCTCCTGGTTCACTCTTTTGTCTAACAGCTTGTGAATTTTCTTGAGCTGGAGCTTCTCTCCGACTGGGTGGAACATCAGGAAGCTTGCTTCTTTTGGAGGGCAGTGTTTAGAAAAATGGTATAAAGTAACCTCTGGATATTATTTTTAGCATCTGAGAATCTTTTATTATAGTAGCCCAGGTGTCTGAGTGCAAGGACAAATGTCCCCCAAATGCCTCCAGAGGCGGACAGTGGGGCAGTACTTCAGGAGTACTGAAAGGGTCTATCCAGAAAGGAATCTTGGAAGCCCTGATTTTGCAGACCTCCTCTGCCACGAGGCTGGCATCTTCCATTCAATCTCCCTCCCCTGCCTCTGAGGGATTTATCTCTGCGTGAATCCTGTAAAGATCCCTGGGATTTGCTGAACCACATTTTCTTGCCTCCACTTTGATTTCTTGAAAAGAATCATTAAGGGGTAGAAAAACAAATACGTACAACAGACAAGGTCTTTCCTTCCTGTTCACTGTGGGAATGTGTTTCTTTCACAGAGGGGACCAAACAAGTAAGTTCCATCAAAGGGAGCAGTGATGAAAGAAGATTTGAAGAGCTCCACAAAGTTATATAGCCACATCCAGGCATGCCTCCTTATGGCAATGCCTTAACCAGTGTCCCATAAGGCACCTTCCACAGCATGTGAAATTAGCCTCATGGATGTATTTGATATAGATAAAAGAGTGATTAGCTGTGAGGATGAGGTCATATAATCCTCTGGAGACATGGTCTCAAAGAAACATTTTGAGAGTTCCTTAGTCAAATCTCTCTGTAGTCTAGTAAAGTGTATCAAATAGTTCAGTGACTGCAAGGCAAGAGTCGCTGATGCAAACATATGCTTTCCAAACCTGTCCAAAGCCATAGACTTTTGGTTGGGGGGTTGGACAGAGGTGCTCTGTTCCGCACTCCTCCTGGGTCTCAACCTAGTAAAGTGAGATCATATTTTGACTTCAGACACTCCTACCAGTCCCATCTGTTCAGCTCTATCCCAGTCCTATTCCGGTCTAGTGTCACTAGTTCATTCTACCTAATACAGAGAGAACATTTGTGAAGGGCAAGCCACTGGGTCCTTAATTTTGAATTATCTTCTGTTTCTCCTTTCTCCCTCTCCACTTTCCAAAAAAAAAAATCTCCAAGCTTGTTTCCTGCCTTTCCTGTAACTAGTCTAGTCCAGATACAGATTTGCTGTATCCAGGACTGTTTGTAAGCTTCTGAGCCTCCCAAGCCTTTCTGTGTTGGAGGGAAGCCTTCTAGCTTATCAGTGGGAGTGGTAAGCACTAGGTAGCCTATCTACCACAAGAGTGGTTTCTGGCCCAGAAATTGTAGTTTATTGGCCGTTTGTCAGTTTTTTCATCTCTTTCAACTTTCTGGTTTAAAAGCCTGCATCTGCACTTGTTTCCCACCTTTCCTGTAACTAGTCTAGTCCAGATACAGCTTTGCTGTATCCAGGACTGTTAGTAAGCTTCTGAGCCCCCAAGCCTTTCTGTGCCAAAAAAACTTTATGCTTGTTTGCTGCCTTTCCTGTAACTAGTCTAGTCCAGATACAGATTTGCTATATCCAGGACTGTTTTGTAAGCTTCTGAGCCCCCCCCCCCCCAACCAAGCCTGTCTGTGCTGGTGGGAAGCCTGCTAGCTTATCAGTGGGAGTTGTAAGCACTAGGTAACCTATCTACCACATAAGGAGTGGTTTCTGGCCAAGAAATTGTAGTTATTGGCCATTTGGTCAGTTTTTCTATCTCTCTGAACGTCCCGATTTAAAAGCCCGCATTTGCACTTGTCCCCCCTTCCTTTAACTAGTCTAGTCCAGATACAGATTTGCTGTATCCAAGACTGTTTGTAAGCTCCTGAGCCCCCCAAGCCTTTCTGTGTTGGGGGGAAGTCTTCTAGCCTATCAGTGGGAGTGGTAAGCACTAGGTAACCTATCTACCACATAAGGAGTGGTTCTGGCCCGGAAACTGTAGTTATTGGCCGTTTGGGCAGTTTTTCCATCTCTCTCAACTCTGATTTAAAAGCCTGCATTTGCACTTGTTTCCAACCTTTCCTGTAACTAGTCCAGTTCAGATACAGATTTGTTGTATCCAGGACTGTTTATAAGCTCCTGAGCCCCCCCCCCCAAGCCTTTCTGTGTTGGAGGGAAGCCTTCTAGCTTATCAGTGGGAGTGGTAAGCACTAGGTAACCTATCAACCACATAAGGAGTGGTTTCTTGGCCAAAAATTGTAGTTATTGGTTGTTTGGGCAATTTTTCCATCTCTCTCAACTTACTGATTTAAAAGCCACATTTGCACTTGTTTCCTTCCTGTAACTAGTCTACTTCAGATACAGATTCTTGGCTTTAGCACTTGAATTTGCTTATTCGTGCTCAGCACTTGTTCATAACTTGTTGTAAGCAATAAATAAGCTACAAATTACTACAGCACTTAACCTTCTTCATTACCTAGAGAAAAACAGTTTTAGTACTTACTTTCTTGGAGAAAACCAGCTCTTGCACTCACTTTCCTCACTTGTCTAGAGGAAAATAGTTTTTTATTCAAGTATGTCCAAGGGTCACCTCCCAGTGTTCTCTCCTGTCGATCTGATGAATCTGGGCATCTTGGGGTAATGTAGCAATTGCTTCATGTACACAGGCAACCCTCTCCTCCTACTACCCAACACTACAACCTGTGAGAGATGCACTTATCTAGCCAAACTGGAGGTAAAGCTCTCTCCAACCAAGACTGAACTTGGCAGTCAAGAGGAGAAGGTAAACACTTGCACCACACCACACTCATCACATAGTCCCACTAAACCTCCACCACCAAAATCCATACATAGAAACAAAAATATTCGCTGAGGCTCTCAATAATAATCTGCTCAAGCAACAGAGACCTCCAAAGCAGAAACGCAATCAACCTCCACCCGCCAACACAACCCAAATGACACATAGCCCACAGACTCAGTGTGCCACTCAACCACAGCCCATAAGGCAAAACAACTTACCCAACACACTAGTCATAGGTGACTCTATAGTCAGGCACACTGATGTCCCACTCACCAGGCTAAACAAGGAGAAGGTTACTGTCGGGTGCCAGGATCCGCCTCATAACCCATGCACTCAGGTCACTCCACAACAAGTACAAATATGACTCTGTCATTGTCCATGTTGGTGTGAACGACCTGAGAAGTGCCTCCCTGGACTACATGAAAAGAGACATGGAAGAGCTCTCCGATCTTGTAGCCCAGGCAGGTATGACCCTAGCCCTGAGTAGCATCCTGCCATCGCCCAGAATGATAGCGCAGTACAAGGACAAAATTATTGACTTCAACAATTGGCTAAGCTTCTGGTGTCATTCTAAGGGGATCCAGTATCTGTCTGGCTGGGATGACATGGTCGACAGACCATGATGCTTTGCCAGAGATGGCCTGCACCTGTCACCCCTGGGATTCTGGATACTGGCTATGGCTCTTGCCACCCCTATAGTGCCTTTTGTAGGCAAAGTTCAAATGACAAATTCACCACCATAACAGGAACAGGCAAGCAAAAACTGAGGGTAATGCTACTCAATGTAAGAAGTCTAAATCTCAAAATGTACTCCCTCGAGGCAGTCCTTAAAATGGAAAACATCGATATCTGTGCAGGGACTGAGACCTGATTCAAGGCTCCAGAGTCCACCCCTGCATTACCAGGCTATAACTCATACCACACTTTTCGGACATCTAACCTGGACCGGAATACCAAAGGCAGAGGTGTGTCCATATTCATTAAGGATATCCACACTTCCAGGCTAGTTGCTCAGCATAATGCATCCGAGGTTATTTAATTGCAACTAACTCTGGACAAAACTGCAATCCAAATTGTAGCTTGCTACAGATCACCCACCATGCCCCAGGATTCCCACTCCTCTTTTCTTGATATACTGGAAAATATTAGGGTTCAACCAAACATCCTAATAATGGGCGATTTCAACTACCCCACCATTAACAGGGAAAACTACTCATGTACCAACTCCTTCTCTAAATGCTTTCTGAAATTAATAAATTCCAATGCCCTGGATGAACTTATCCACACCCCCACCAAGGGCAACAACATCCTAGACCTAGTCATTACCAAAGTCAACTCCTCGTTGGTCAGATCCGATCATAAGCTAATCTCCCTAGATATCCATTATACTGTGTGTGCAGTAAAAGAAAATATAACTTGCTTTGCAAGAACAGTTGGTTTCTTGTAAATGTTCAGCTTAGATATTAATAACATATAGCTATGGGCTTACTGTAAAAGGCATCCTGTTATAGAAAAAAAAGAAGTTGACTTTCTGTGAGCGTTCAGATGCAGAAATAAATGAAATAAAATACAGACACTTCAAGTGACGTAAATATGACGTGGAGAGACTTTTTGTGAAGTCTTTAGATACAGTAAGGAAGAAAATAACCAAAGAAGGACATATTTGTCATTTCAACAGAAACTGTCCAGGCTAGAAATAACCATGGACTTTTTCATGACTCAAAAAGAAACCAGAAGAACAAGTCACAAGGACATTAAAAATAACACTGCTTGACATTTAAAAGAGTATATACACTGGACAGCAATTTCATTCTTTGGTGACATTTTGGACTGAGTGTGCGTTAGTCTGTAATTATATGCATCTAGCTGTGTTATAATAGAATTGAAATAACTCTGACAGTATTAATTGTTTGGCAAGAATTTATACTAATACGAATAAATATTAACGGATACAGTAGTACGGTGTCAGCCTAACTCTCTGCTAATAATATTTTACAATGGTGAGCCTAGCCCACTGGCCGTGAGCCTAGTCCACTGGTCACAACCTTTTTTTATCTGTTACCAACAGTTAATTTTTCATAAAGGCCTCAATTTTTTCGTGAGTTCAACAGGTCAACAGTTCCAGTACTTCACTGGTGGATACAGAGTGACACCGTAGAAGCTGTCCTGCGACGTTCCACCATCAATTCGTCTGTTGAAGGACACCGTGTCTTCTAAGTGACTTCAGCCTGATCACCTGTTTGTCATCTACGCAAAATACGGTAAATTCTTCACAGTTATAACATGGATGCCAGTACAGACGGTTGACTTTACAATGCCCACGTATTGTACATATAAATTTACATGGTTTAAACCTTCTGTGTCAGACATGAAATATAAATCTGAAATGTTTAATGTTCAAAATTTAGATAACAGTTGTTAAATGTATAAATGCCTATAATCCATGCATAACAAAATGTACAGCAATTCATAAACACTTTTTTATGTGGAAGTAACTTTCCAAACTTATGTCTATCTTGTCACAGGAGCTAGTATGTAAGCCATACCGTAAGATATATCCTATTCTGATAAACAATCTGTTTGATTCTAGCATTGTTAGTTCTTCACATATACAACAGTTAAATGTACCTTCTGCAGTCACCTAAATCTCATCCAGTACAAGTGTATGCAATTATTGTCAGTAATATAATAGACTACATAAAAATGTTATTTATAGTAAATATTGCAAATGCACACAAAGAAGAAAGTTCTAACATAGTAGAGTGTACTATTAATATTAACCTTTTAAAGAAAAGGTTTTCACAGCTTTTCAAAATTTCCCTAGAGACAGTACTAAAGGACAATAATTCCATTTAGAGGAAAAGACTCACGGCAGTGCAGCGGTTAGCGTTGCCGCCTCACAATAAGAGGTTCTCCGGTTCGATCCTCAGCTGGGGTGCCTTCTGTGCGGAGTCTGCATGTCCTCCCTGTGGTCACGTGGGTTTCCTCCGGGTGCTCTGATTTCCTCCCACATCCCAAAGACATACTGTAGGTGGATTGGACACTCTAAAGTTGACCCTAGGTCTGTGTGTGTGTGTGTGTGTGTGTGTGTGTGTGTGTGTGTGTGTGTGTGTGTGTGTGTGTGTGTGTGTGTGTGTGTGTGCCTTCTGTGGAAGGTTGGGCGCCGGGGCTGGCAACTCGGCACTGTAAAACTCCACTGCCAATCATGAGCGGACAGGTGATCCGCTGTGACGACCCCTAACTGGGAAAAGCCGAAAGAAGTAGTAGTAGTGGAACAGACTCAGTGTAGCATTCAGACTTTACATAATGACATTTCTGGTTTAACGTAACAATCAGAGCTCAACAACATTTACTACGGGCACAAACTACAGAGGTTAATCTGACAAGACAGTTACAAAAAACCCAGCAAGGTTCACAAGGGGTACAAAATACACCAATTGACATTAGGCATGGTTCAGCAGAAATGACAGTTATTTCTCCTGCTGATATATATCAATAGTCTTGTTTATTGCAGACTTTGCCTCAGTGGCAAGACAAAAAAAGAATTTTGTTTCGATATGTTGGCATTTAAACAATGGTTGACATACACTATGTGGTCTATTTGAAATGATGCTTTATTTTAATTTTTTTTTTTTTTTTTTTGCATTTACACATGCCAGTTTGGGTCAGAAGGGGATTCGTCGACAGTGTTGACAAACCCCTAAAACATGCTCCAGTACTACGGGAGTTATGGGCACTGATTCCCAAAATTATTTATAGGGAAAGTTTAGTATTGTCAAAATCAAAGCACATAAAAAGTATAATACAGAAGAGGCTACAGTAAATGCTTAGGCAGATGTCAAAGCAAAGCAAAAGCAGCTAAAACAGGTGAGTGTCTAGACTCACGTAACTGTTTTAAACACAAAGACAAGGTAATGCCAGTTTCCACCATTTAAAAAAATTAAAAAAAATATTTGAAAATTATCAGACAGACAGTCTAAACAGCATGACAGAAAAAACAAAATAATGTTTTGGTGAGGCAACATGGTATGATAAAGCAATTCCGTCAGACAGTTAATGGCATTCTGCAAAATGCAGATGCAGCTTTAAAATCAGTTTCTGCCAGACAGATAGATACAGACTCAGAGATTACACATCTCAAACTCCACCTGCAGCAAGAAAAAAGATGGAGTGCTAGACAGTTTAAAACAAGTACGCAGTATTGCAGATGCACATAGGAAATGTACAAAAACAGCTTGTAGACTATGTGGTGAAAGGAAGGGGATGTAATACATGGTCTGATAAAAAAACAAACACAGGGGGAACACGAGCAGCTTCTGTTCTACCAGGATTACAGACAGACAGATACACAACAAAGTTCAGAAAAACATGTGATATGTTTTACTTGTAAGGAAATAGGCCACATTAAACAGGATTGTCTATATTACAAAAGATGGAAAAAAATTCAAATATAAAAGAGTATCTATGCAGATAATAGTGCTCCTTCAAAACCCCAAACTAGAGAAAGAAATCAAGATAAAAAAATACATTAAGGGAGAATCAATCACAGGAACAAATCACACACAGTGCAAGTCAGAATTAAAACATGAAATTAAAAGTACAAAGTACACATTAGACAGAAAAGACACTAACAGTCAGCAGGGAACAGAGCATGCAGTCTGTGTAATCAGAGACATACCCAAGAAAACAAATCAGAATGAATATGATTCTGATTAGGGGTGTCCACCCCCCCCCCCCCAAGTAACCTTTCTCACAAATTTTAAATGTGAAAAGGATGGATGCCCGTTAGTGGATGTATGGGTGGAGGGGACACTATGGAAAGATGTCCTACTTGATACAGGGGCAGCAGTCTCAGTCACTAACAAACAGTTACCTGTAGATCAGTTCAAAAAATCTTACATTCAAGGCTTTGATGGCAGCACTTGCATGGCCATAAGCAGTAAGCCAGTTAAAATATGTTTCGCAGAAAATGGATCTTCAATACAGGGCACATTTCTTATGAATTCCAGTTGCAGAACAATCCTTGGGGTTGATATTCTCGGCAAACTGGGAATAGTAATTGATTTCAATAACAAGGTTTTATGGTCTGCCACAGCGGAAGACAGTTGAAATACAGCTCAGCAATGTCCTTGCTTTATAATTGACATTGTTGTTGTTGTTGTTTTTATTTCGGCTTTTCCCCGTTAGGGGTGGCCAGCGGAACTCCAGTCCGCTAATGATTGGCAGTCAATTTTAATGGTGCCGAGGTGCCAGCTCGATGCCAAACCTTCAACAAAGGCACGCCCATTCACACATGTCTTTCGAACACCACTCGACCGTGGGGAGGGCATGCAGACTCCACACAGAAGATGCTCCAGCCGAGAATCGAACGGGAGAACCTCTTGCTCTGAGGCGACATCGCTACCGCTGCACCACCACAGCTTCTACGTAAGTAACTATAAAAAAGACATTACCAAGAGACATTCACAACTACAGGATAAATGTGAGCAAATCAAATCACAATTTCAGCCCTTGTGGGCTACATCAAAGACAGACTGTGGCAAGTTAGCAGTACCAGTGAGTGTAGGTAATCCTTTGGATTACATTCCTCCTTTTCAGAAGCAATATCCAATCCCCAAAGAGGTGGGAGAGGATATGAAGAGGTGTACAGAACAATGGGAACAGGTAAATCATAAACAGAAAAGAGCATATATGCAAATAACCTGCAAACATCAGGGTACATAGAAAAAAGAGGTAAGCAATAAACAGAAGGAAGGACAAACCCCTTGCCTTACTGAAAAGGGTAATTACAAACACTAACAGTATAATAAAAATGGTAAATTATGACCAGTATAATATGGGAATAATCCTCCCTATAACCCAGATCATGGCAGGCAATAGGCATTAAAGCAATAAATTAACAGAACACGTTATCAGTTCGCAGCAAAGTACAGGGATATTTTAAACTTAATGTAAATTAATTAAACAAAGGAGACAGGAAAAGACAGAAAAATAAATATTACTTTACTGGTTTAATAAGTTAGGACGGATTCAGAATAAACACAGAAATAACCTACAGACATACAGACACAGAGTAAAGTTAATACAGATACAGTGTACAATTAAAGTTAATACAAATACAGTAAATACATTTACAGTAATGCAAATGATATATGCAAAACTAAACAATGCAATTAAATGTTAGGTATGTAAGTCCACATCTACGTCTGAAAATAGAGTAACATTTAAGGCAGTACCTATGACAAATCATAAATGACAAAGGTTCTATGGTAACAAGAGATGATCAACCCCCTCCACATTAAAAGTATGGTACGTCTCCAAAGGCAGCTTATGTATACAGCAAACAGGATCAATGTTGTTGCTGTTGTGTCTTTCGGCTTTTCCTGGTTAGGGGTCGCCACAGCGGAACTCCGGTCCGCTAATGATTGGCAGTTGATTTTTACGTGCTGAGTTGCCGGCCCTAACGCACAACCTTCAACGAAGGTACGCCCATTTACGTATGTCTCCACAGAAGACGCTCTAGCTGAGAATCGAATGGGACAAAGTCTTGCTGGGAGGCGACAACGCTACCGCAGCACCACCACCACAGATACAGGTAAAAAACAGTCATATTTTCAAAAGAATGTATTACATAAAATATAACAGCAAGCAGTCTTATAAACAAACTAGTACAGTAAGAACATCATTAGTCAGACTGGTGTAACTGCCATCCTGGGAATAATACACAGAAATGCATACAGGTAGTAAAGTACAGCGTCATTAAAAAACTTAATAAAAACTTAGACAAATAGCATTTTTCAGCTAATAAAAATCCAAGCAAAAGCAGCACACCATGTTGGCTCATAAAAATCAGTGTAAGTTAACAACAATCAAACAGTATCAGTACAGTAACAGTCTGTTAGTCTTTAAAAAAGTTAAAATTTGTTTCTATAATAGCAATCTATGGACAGGACAAGACAAACTAAAAGCAAATGCAAATAAAACAGTTGCAAAGAAAAAAATGGGGAGAGAAATACAATAGATCATGAGAACAGGGACATCATGATCGGATACCTGATTTCAATACATTTTTGGACATGTAAAATTTGTTTGCAAAGGTATGTGACAAGTGAAATTGTTGGGTTTTTAGCCACATTCCTTACAGAGGGAAAATGCCATTATATGCAGTCCCTGTAGAGGTTACACATACAGGTTTTATGTTTAAAGAATCTTATAAAAATAGACCTGCAAAACAATCAGCCATAAAAAAACATTTACAGTTGATGAAAATAGAAAAATGGATACTCTTGTTTTCATAAAATAAAAACAGCATGGGAGTTAACACATAATACTTCTTTTAAGAAAGAAATGAAAGAGGAAAAATCATGTTACATAGAGTATGCAGTTCCGGTAATGAGAATTACTTACACATTACCAGAGGACATGGTAAAAACTCATCAGAAAAAAGAGAGAGGTTCATGATAGTTTTCCAAAACAGGGAAAGATTTTAAAACAGCTGGACATAGGAAATGGTGTTATTTCAGGAGCTGAATTTTTTCACTGGTATGGTGCCACTAAGGCAATATGGAAAGTTACAAAGTTGCTAGCAAATGCAAATTATGGAGCTAGCTCAGATATAACAAAGGAGATGTGTTATAAAACTGTCAAAAAAGTAACTGTTATTAACAATGAAGAAAGGCTATTAAGTACAGAGGATCATACTTTCCTGTACATTGATTTTCTAAATATTCTTTTCCCAAAGCAATAATGAAATTAAATGTATGCTGCAATGCAAAATAAATATGCTTGTTTCTAATACAAGGTTTTGCCTTGTAAAGCAAGGGTTAACTTGACAAGATTTTGAAATACATGCTGCTGTGTAACTGCAAAGCTGACAACTTGCTTAAGCAAGCATGAAAGCAGCTAAGAATAGATAAGTAATAACGGCTATGTGTCTTGACATCTGCGAAAATAAAACATGCTTAGTTAGTTTAACTACTGGCTAAGTGGATTGTTTTCAGGATGGAAGGGTACTATAATTTCCACATTAATTGCTCTTATCATCATTATCTGCTTAATTACAACAGTTTGCATGTGTGTTAAGATTTGTAAGTATTAATCAAGTAACAGCAGTTAGTAATGTAACATTGTATGAAGAAATAGCACTGAAAGCAAGGGATCCGTATGTTGCAACAGACCAAGGGATTCAAAGTACTGAAGATCGTATTGTGTTGTAAATTGTCTTACAATTTTCTTGGTTTTAATTAAAAAGGGGGAATTGACAGATATTGTATAAATTAAAATGCTTTTCCCCAAAATTATACTGTGTGCGCAGTAAAGAAAATATAGCTTTCCTTGCAAGAACACTTACATTTTCAGCTTAGATATTAATAACATATAGCTGTGGGCTTAGTGTAAAAGGCATCCTGTTATAGAAAAAAGGAAGTTGACTTTCTGTGAGTGTTCAGATGCAGAAATAAATGAAATAAAGTGCAGACAATTCAAGTGACACAAGGAATACGTGGAGAGACTTTTTGTGAAGTCTTCAGATACAGTAAGGAAGAAAATAACCAAAGAAGGACATATTTGTCATTTCAACAGGAACTGTCCAGGCTAGACATAACCATGGACTTTTTCATGATACAAGCAGAAACCAGAAGAACAAGTCACAAGGACATTAAAAATTACATTGTTTGACATTTAAAAGAGTATATAAACTGGACAGCAATTTCACTTTTTGGTGACGTTTTTGGACTGTGTGCGCGTTAGTCTGTAATTACATGCATCCAGCTGTGTTATAACAGAACTAAAATAACTCTGACAGTATTAACTGTTTGGCAAGAATTTGTACTAATACATACAAATATTAACAGATACAGTAGTAAGGTGTCAGCCTAGCTCACCGCTAACAATATTTTACATCCACATCCCACCCCCACCCCATTAAGGAAACCACAGTAAAAAATTTCTCCAAAGCCAACTTCATGCTTTTTAAGACAGAAGTGGTGAACTTCATGATACCCACGCAGATGGACAATACAGTTATGACTGCTTAATCCTACACAAATGTAATCTATAAGCACTTACACGAGTGCATTGATCGAACTATGCAGAACAGAACCAAGACGCTAACATAAAATGCGTCTGTACATTGTATTTTATGTAATATATGCTTAATACATATACATTATATCTTAGTGAGCAAGATGAATGAAATAAGACTGTTTGAGATGGTTAGTTAATTAGCTAATTGATTGATTTTTATAATACATTGATCTTAATTGTTTAATTAATAGCAGGTTTTTAGTATAAATATACGTGAATTTGATCTATTGTTTAAACCTGAAGAAGCGTACCTTGGCAGTACGTGAAAGCGCTAGTTCCAAAATAAAATCTTTTACCTACAGCATCGTGGTGGTTCCTGAACAACTTTGTTTTTGCTGTTTTTTCTCGTTTTGTCGGGAACCTTTGGATGGTGATATTTTGTTTGTTGCTGCTATTTCTGTTGTTTTTCTACAATATTCACCAACACACGATGGAATCCTCTACAATTGAGCTGGACTATAACCCTGGGGGCAGGAATAATACTACAGACTGGAACAACATTTTTCATCAGCGAGAGAACCCGTTATTGAGTATGGAATTTCATTCACCAGTTATTAACACAAGAGCAGGTACTGTGGAGAACTTACAGGATTTCTATAATGTTTTAAGACAACTTGAAAATTATCTGTACAAGCTACACAGATTTATTTGGCAGAGAAGACACCTAGAGGCATGCCTTCACTTTAAAATAATACCTCGGTGCATGCGAATATTATGTATGCCCAGCTATGGTGATAGTCACCCTGAACTATTAAGGAGGTGGCAGCAACTTAATATAGATTTTAGCATGCAGTATATCAAACTATTGATTGAATATTTTACCCCCATTGAGTCTGAACTGGTTACCAAAGTAGAGGCATTGCATCAAGACAGACTACATTCTTATAAGGGGGAGACTTATGACTCTAAACTGAACAATATGTTTAGACAAGTCGCTGCATACAGTGAAAGATTAGAACAGTTGAAATACAAAAAACTTAGAAGAGACTATCAAGATTTTACAACTGGGCAGATTTTTGTTTGGCCCAAATATAACAATACTTCTAATATCCAACGACATGAATCCACTAGCATGAATAACCAGCCAGTTGAAATTAATGAGAGTGGTGAATCCATGAGCAATGTGAGCACGGTGATAACGTCATTTTATATCACAGGCAGCGACAATCAGATACCGGTCAGTGAGACTCCACCATGTAACCAGCTAGCTCTAAAAGCTACTCTTCCCTTGGGAGCGAGATCGAAACTCGGAGGTAACGCAGTACCAGGTCCTTTTTTACAGCTACCAGTACAGTACAGAACCAGGGCAACGACGCGTTCAGAGAGTCGAGGGACAGGGAAAAGGAAATACTCAGGCGAGACCATGGAACCGAGACGGAAGAACAGGATTTAAAGAAATTGTTTTTTAACTTATCATCACGAGTGTTAACTACTGATGAAGAGGGATTGTTGAACAAGGGACTGTCTTTCATTCCCTCACAAGGAAGCAATCTTTCAGAACTGTTGGTTGATCTGCGTTTATTCACAAGAACTTTAGCTTTGAAGGTACTTTTTAAGGATGTTGAAATGTCATGTTTGAATGCTAATAATAACTGTAGAAATAAGAGCATGTTTGTTCCACCTCTACTGAATACTGTTGAATGTTTTGTACGATCATGTGAGAAAGATTTTTGAGAAAGATTTTTATGCATATTTTGCTGAGAATAAACGTAGGGGGATTTTTCATAACTTAAATGCTAATATGAAAACTTGTCTTAGGGCCCTACGAAATTTAAAAGAGATAACTTTTAAACCAGCAGACAATGGCGGGGGAATAGTAATGATGGAAACTTCCATGTACATAGAATTAATGTTTGCAATGCTTGGTGATGATTCTGCATACAAGTGCATAGAGAGGAAGGATATAATATGTATAGTGAAACGGGTACAAGACTCTCTGTTTGATCTTTTAATGTGCAGGCAGATTGACAAAGATCTATATGAGTATCTGCTGGTAGATCTCCCCCCTCATACCTGTAATAAAAGGCCTCCCTAAGATGCACAAAGGAATGTTTCCACCTCCTTTACGCCCAATAGTACCAGGAGAACAATGGGTAAACAGAGAGAATTTCTATTTTCATTCAGTCTAAGCTAGGACCCTTGGTCAAAAAGATACCAACCATTCTGAGACACCTATGGGTTGTTGAACGAATTGCAAGATGCATCCACTATACAAAATATGTTTCCTCATACCATTTTGGTATCAATGGATATTAGGAACTTATTCACGAGTATCCCTAATGATTATGGGGTAGAAGCCATTAGGGAATTTTTATGCATGGATAACACATTAGACAAGGCCTGTCAGACATTAATATGTGTTTTACTGGATATAGTTTTGAATAATAATTCATTTTTGTTTCATGATAAGATATATGCACAAGTATGGGGAGTAGCCATGGGCACTCCCTGTGCAAATTCATATGCTAATCTAGTAATGCATCAATGGGAGAACAGGTTCCTTTTTAATAATGAAGTGTTTAGAAACGTCATGTTGTACAGATGTTTCGTGGATGACATCTTAATATTTTGGAATGGGAATGAAAGTTCACTGCTAGAATTGGTTTCCTATATGGAGTCCACTACTAATTTTTTGAAATTTACAATGGAACAATCCACTAGTAGGATTGATTTTTTGGATTTAACAATTTTAAAAGAACCAAATGGTTGTATCTCTACTACTATTTTTAGGAAACCATGCTGGAGAAATGCCATTCTCCACTGTAACAGCATGCACCCACGACATGTGTTTCAAAATGTGGTCAGGGGACAGTTTCTGAGAACATCACGTCTGTGCAGTAAGGTAGAAGATAGGAATCTACAGTTGGAGTTAACAGGAAACTTTTTTATGGATAGAGGTTACCCACGTGTTCTGATAGATAAGACAAGATCCTCTATTACTGAAACCTATACCAATGTTAACATGGGACAGGATACCCATATACAGGAGTTCAAAGTGCATCAATATGGCACGAGAGTGGCGTTTACAACTAGGTATACAAATGATATTCACCATATTAATAACATTATAGATAATAACTGGAAGATCCTGTTATTAGATCCACCTGTTGCACAGATAGTTGGGAATAAACCAACTTTTAGATATAGAAACAGCAAAAACCTGAAGAGGCTGTTGTGTAATGAAAAGGTGGATGGCTCCAAATTGGATATTAGACAGTTGTTTAGAAGTGGGACGTACCCATGCAATAGATGTAATATGTGTAGATTCATTTCAAAGATCCAACCTTTTACGGTTCCAGGTTTGGGTTATACTTTTACACCACTTTTTTACGCAACCTGTGAGTCTAAAAATTTAGTTTATCTAGCCACATGTGAAGCTTGTGAAGCATATTATGTAGGTTTGACGTCCAGAAGGCTTAAGGATCGTATTTATAATCACAACTATGATACCCAGAAAACCATCTTGACCAATGCCTTAGCTAAGCATAGTCATATGTTTCCCAATCATCACTTTAAGTTTAGGGTACTACAAATAGTACACAAAAATAAAAGAGAAGGGAACAATATAGGCTATCTTGAGTTGACTGAACTGAATTGGATTCTGAGATTGAGGGCACACATTGAGCCAGGACTGAATCAAGCTTTTAGTATAAAACCAGCATTATTAAGACGTAGGTAGAAAGCCAAGTTGTTTATGTATTTGGGATATGTGCAATAGGCTTCATGTATTGTTGCTATTATGCATATGTTTGATGAATTGATTGTGATAAATGTTGATAGCTATTGATTCTATATTTATTTATTCTTACATTTTAGACTTCAACATTAGGTTTATATTTCACATTTTATATAGATTGTTTCAATTAAGTGATTTTGTAGTGTCGTTGTTGCCAATTTATGGATGAAAAAGGGCAAACAGCTCTTTCTTCTTTTTCACTGAATTTACTTTTATGTTTTTTAATATATATATATATATATATATATATATATATATATACATATATATGTGTTATTAAAGGAGTTAGTTTATATACGCTTAATACATATACATTGTATCTTAGTGAGCAAGATGAATGAAGTAAGACTGTTTGAGATGGTTAGTTAATTAGCTAATTGATTGATTTTTATAATATATTGATCTTAATTGTTTAATTAATAGCAGGTTTTTAGTATAAATATACGTGAATTTGATCTATTGTTTAAACCTGAAGAAGCGTACCTTGGCAGTACGTGAAAGCGCTAGTTCCAAAATAAAATCTTTTACTTACAGCATCATGGTGGCTCCGGAATATCTTTGCTTTTACAGAAGTGGTGAACTTCATGACACCCATGCAGATGGACAATACAGTTATGACTGCTTAATCCTACACAAATGTAATCTATAAGCACTTACACGAGTGCATGGATCGCGCTATGCAGAACAGAACCAAGACGCTATCCTCCAAAAAAGGAAGCCAATCTGGTGGTCCCCCGCTATAAACAAACTCTACGACAGAAGGAAGAAACTGTTGCAAAAGAGAGCAAAATCCCATGAGTGGAGGAGCTTCCTGGTCAGCCGCAGTAAGAAGCTAAGATCCTTATAAGATCCTCCAAAGCTAGCTACAAAAACAAAATCACCACTGATTCTAAGAGCAGCCACAAAGCATTCTATAGCTATGTCAGGAACCTCAATGGCAACACCCAGATCTGCTCTGAGTTACAGCACAACAGCATGAAAATTACAGAACCAACTGATATTGCCAACATCCTGGCAGATAGGTTAACTTTACCCCCACCCCACCCCCTAAATGGCCCATATCTATACATGAAGAATGCAGAGTCCCTGTAATCACAACTATGCTGGTAAAAACTGCACTCTCTAAAGCCAAAAACACAGCATCCATGGGACCGGACAACATCCCAGGCTGCGTTTTACACAAACTTCAGAATGAACTGGCTCCCCACCTAAGCACCATGTTCAGTCATAGCCTCACATCAGGCTTTGTGCCCACTGATTGGTGCACAGCAACAGTTAACCCACTCCACAAAGGGGAAGCCACCATTGATCCCGGGAACTATCGCCCTATTAGCCTGACGAGCCTTGTCTGTAAGGCCATGTAACGTATCATCATGGAACTCATAAACAAAGACACTGGTAACCTCCAATCTCTGGACCCCACCCAGTTTGGGTTTGTGAAAGGCAGATCATGCCTCCTGAACCTGATCGACTTCTTTAAGGCAGTCACCAAAGCTGTAGACGAGGGTAAGGTAGTTCACACAACCTATCTTGACCTCGCCAAGGCTTTCGACACCATCCCTCATTCTGGAATTATAGATAAACTCACTAAACTTGGTATAAATCCTTATGTCACAAGCTGTGTTGCCAACTGGCTCACTGACAGAATCCACACTGTAAAAGTTGCAGACTCCAAATCTGACTTCAAACCAGTGACAAGTGGGCTACCACAGGGTTCAGTCCTGGGACCTCTCCTGTTTAGTATCTACTTCTCTGAAGTACAGGCTAATATAGAAGGCATTTGGCTAACAAAGTTCACAGATGACTGTAAACAAGGAATCATAGTCGAGTCCCCAAATGATGTGGACATCCTACAGAAGGGTCTCACTGAGACAGATGCCTGGTGTCAGAGCCATGGCCTCAAGCTCAATGCCAAAAAATGCATTGTCATCCCCTTTGGTAAAAACTCTGTACCCATGAACTACCACATAGGCGGCAGTCTACTTAACTCCGAATGTGTGATAAGAGACCTTGGGACCCAGGTGAACAGTAGTCTCTCCTTTGATAATCACATCGCCACAGTAGTCAGGAAATCCTTCTAGGTGGCACACCTCATCACAAAAGGGTTCTCATCCAGGAAAAAAGAGGTCATTGTTCCCCTCTACTCAACACTCAGACCCATTATAGAGTACAATGCCCCTTTTGGAATGTACCTCACAAGACATCTGCAGCAGCTGGAAAGGCCGCAGAAGTACCTCTCAAAGAGGATTACTGGCCTCAAACAGATGTCCTACACTGACCTTCTCAAAAAACTCCAGCCTTGCTCTGTAAGCATATCGCCTACTCCAAGGTGATCTCTGCCTAACATACAAAGCAATGCCAAACCCAGAGGGACATGCTGCACCTAAAGAAATCCCAATCCCTCCGAGCTACACACTCTAGGGATTTAAACCTTGTCACCACAATAAACAGGACATGCTGGAGGGATAGATTCCTGTCCCAGAGACTTCCCATACTCTGGAACAAGCTACTCATCTATGTCAAGCAAATTTCCACATTAGCACTCCCAAGAAAAATCTTGATGAGTGGATGGGAAATAGGAAATACACTCCGGGGATCACTTCTGTGGCTCTGCTCGACAGGGGCACAGTAAAATAACTTTCTTGGGTAGCGTAAGCCAGGGAACCTTGTTGGCTAGGCTTACTTAGGCCCTTGGGCCAATAGCCTAGTACCTACCTATGAACATAGATGGGCCAGAAACAAAAGCTTCCAAAAATACTGACTCCTCAGGGGATGGATATCTGAGGACCAGATACCTCCAATAGAGGAACTACCCCTCTCTTTGGACACCTCTCCAGAACACCCCACTTAAGAGCTTCATCAAAAGTGAACATGCAAAAGGAGGCACATAGATTACCCTATGGAATTTCTTACCGAAGATACTCACTTCAAAGAAGGGGAAGGGTCCCCCAGATCACCACCTGATGATGTCTCCTTGAAGATATTTTGGAAATCCTTAAGCAAAAAGGTATCCGGTTTTGTACATCCATTACACATTTCATAGTCCATTGGAGTTTACATTAGAGTACTCTGCATGCCTCAGTGAACTTTTTTTGAAGCTCAACAGCGTAGCCATTTATTAGTTGATGATGACGTGTTTTAAGTCTGTTCACCTTTACAGTCTTTGAGCCATGGATGTGAAGAATATCACTGGAATTGTGTTCTTTGACTTTTCCAAGACATTTAGCTGTATAGAACATTGTCTCTGGTTAAGGAGCTATTTATATATGGCCTTAGGCCTGTCTCACTAAGCTGGTTCACTTTCTTTGACATAGGTACTTCAGAATAAACTAGCAGCAGAGCAAATGATCACTTCAGCCATTATTGTCCACGTTGGCTCAGGGCTCAATCCTCAGACTCCTATGTTTCACACTATCAAACTCCAATGGACTATGAAATGTGTAATGGATGTACAAATCTCAGAGACTGTATTACTCACAGCTGAAGTTATCAGATCAGTACCAAGTCTAATTCAGAACAGGATGTAAGTCACTAAAACTACTGTACGATTCATCTTCTAGCAATCCTGCTTTAGCATGGTACCACCTAGTAAAATGTGATCAGTGACAATACAGAATAAAAAGGGAAAGCAACAGGGCAATGATTTATTTCTTTTATTTTGGTGTCCCACTAGCCATCAGCCCTCTTTGTCAGACGATGGTCCATTTATTCCTCATAGGGTGAAAGCCATTCCTGGACCATTAGTCCCCTATGGTGTGAAAGGCAATGACTTGGGGGGGGGGGGGGGGCATCACACTAGCAGACGTAACAGCTTTTCACCTTTGAATCCCTAATCTCAACCCCTGATGGCTGATGTTGCCACCCACATCACTGCAGGGGCCTCCTAAATCCTCCCATGACATGTGAGTACACCCAGACACCTATGTCTATGAGGGACACCTTTCACTGGCTAAGAAGAGCCAACCCCATATCACCCCAGTAAACAGCTTTTGTGACCTAAAAGCCTTCTCTTGCAAAACAATAAATCAGCTGAAATGGAACTCACCATTCCCTTCTACCCAGGATGGACAAGTGAGCTCAAACTAACTAGCTACTCATTTTCTTATGACTCTTCCACTGCCTGAGCTGTCAGGTCATCTAGGTCGCAGTCAAGGCTTTGTCCTACTGCACCAAGGAGCTAAGCTTTCTTGAGACACTTGGCTTTCGAAGTTATGCTGCCACAAATTTCGAAGACTGGGAAATAACAGCACTCTGGGAATGGTGCTAAGTACATTGTTAGATTAAAAAAAATGCACTGTTTGCAAATTACCTCCTCTTACGATGCAAAATCACAGCAGCAGCTTTATTTGACTGTCAGAAATGCAAACTGCAAATGAAAGCCATTTTATTTAAAAGAATTTCTTCTATCACAACTACTGTCTGGAAAGATACAGCCTGTTTTTTTGCAGTAAGCACTGCACATACCATTTGCACTTTTACATGCACAATCCTTCCCAACTGTGGGCATGATTAAATCTGCACGCAGGCTGAAAGCACATAAATCTGGTGCAGCAGCTGATGGGTTCTGTGATGCAAAACAGAGAATTATGAAGCAAAAACTCTTCCTGAGAACCACATAGAGGGAAACATCCATTATTAATAATAAGCTACGTTTGTTGCTTCAGACCTGCAAGAAGTTGTGAATTAATGTGATTAAAATCCAAAACACTTCTCTGTTTTGAATGCCATAAATCAACAAATTAAGTACAATAAAATCTGCAGGAGATAATAAAATCATGGCAAAACTAATACAGATACATATGCAAATTATTTTAAAATCACACAAAGTGCAGTATGACTTTTTAAATGAATGCAAATCTGAAAAGGAAGCTTGGTATTAATTACCATGAAGCATTTGTAACTGCTTGGCACTGGGACAGAAAAACAGGAAAGAAAGGCACATTATTAAAGAAACTGATAATTAATATAGATGGAAAGAAGAACGCCAATACAAAGCTGTGATGTGTTCATAAGTGGTACATATTATTCATAATATGTTGAGCAGTACTATACAGAAAGTACAAGACAGCAAACAGAAATTATCACACAAAATCTAGGGAAAGTAGTACAGAAAATATCACACAAAATCTGGGGAAAGTAGTATAAAATGCCCTCTTTAGCCTTTCTGGACATGAGGCATGCTGTTTCTCAAGTTTCAGATAGTCAATCGTGAAGCACTTGGTTTCCTAAATTTAGTTCTGCCTTTTTTTGTCAGTTAAAACATATAGGTTCATAGGTTCATAAGTTTATACTAGGCTATCTGCACTAAGGCATTTATAAGCCTAGCCCAAATTTTTGTGGCTTACGCCACCCCTTATATGAAAAAATACTGTGCCCATTAGTTTGTTGTGCCTCTGTCCAGCAGTGACACAGAGATGATTCCCGGGGTAAACCTACGATCTCCCATCCACAGGTCAAGATTTCTCTTGAACAGAGCCAGCGAGGTGCTCTGCCTTACATGGACCGGGATTTTATTCCACAGCATAGGGAGTCTCTGAGTGATAAATCTATCCCTCCAGCACGTCCTATTTATGTCCGTGCTAAGGTTTAAGTCACTTGCTCTAGTGGTTTTGGTGGATTTGGATTTTTTGAGGTGGAGCATGTCCATTAATTCCGGGTTGGACATGGCTTTGTATGTCAGGCACATGTCACCTCTGAGCAGACGGTATGCGACTGAATAGAGCTGGAGTTTCTTCAATCTGGCAGCATATGACAGATTTTGGAGTCCCTTTATCCTTTTGGTGAGGAACTTTTGGGGTCTCTCCAATTGCTGCAGATGTCGGGTGAGATGCATCCCGAATGGGGCATTGTACTCGATCATTGGTCTGATAAGTGAAGAGTACAGGGGAACAATGACCTCACTAGATCTGGATGTGAATCCCTTCATGATAAGGTGGGCAATGTAGAAGGTCTTTCTAACCACTTTAGCAACTTGAGTGTCAAAAAAAATGCCACTGTCAACCTGGGTCCCCAGGTCCCTGATAACCTCTTCTGTGCTTAGTGGATTGCCACCTATATGGTAGCTTGGGGTTACCTTGTTTTTCCCGAAGGGTATGACTATACATTTTTTGGCGTTTAACTTCAGGCCATGGCTCTGGCACCAGCTATCTGTTTCCATGAGTCCCTTCTGAAGGATATCCGTGTCCGATGCACTTTCCACTATGGCGCCCAGTTTGCAGTCGTCTGCAAACTTTGTCAGCCAAAGTCCTCCCATGTTGGCCTGTACTTCTGAGAAGTAGATGCCGAACAATAGGGGGCCAAGGACCGAGCCCTGTGGGACACCACTTGTGACCGGCTTGGAGTCTGACATAGCGCCAGCAACTCTAACCCTGTGGGTTCTGTCCTTAAGCCAGTTTGCAACCCATCTTGTGACATATGGGTTTACATTTAAGCTGGTAAGTTTTTCTACAATGCCCGAGTGGGGTATTGTGTCGAAAGCCTTTGCAAGGTCAAGGTAGGCTGTATGGACTGCCTTTCCCTCATCAATGGCCTTAGTGACTGTTTCGAAGAAGTCAACCAAGTTCAAAAGGCATGATCTTCCCTTGACAAAGCCAAACTGGGTCGGGTCCAATGTCTGCAAGTCCCCTATATCTTGTTTATGAGCTCCATTATGATCCTCTCCATAGCTTTGCAGACTAGACTTGTTAAGCTTATGGGGCGGTAATTACCAGGGTCCGTAGAGGCACCGCCTTTGTGGAATGGGACCACAGTTGCCGTACGCCACTCCTTGGGCACGTATCCTGTGGTAAGTCTGAGATTAAACAGCTGCCTTATGTGCGGGTTTAATTCCTCATTTAGCTCGTGTAGCACACAGCCGGGGACACCATCTGGTCCCATTGATGCTGTGTTTTTAGCTTTAGAGAGAGCAGCTTTCACCTGCGCATGTGAGATGTCTGGGAGGCTACACTCCGCTGGGATAGTTATCTCTCCTTTAGGGGGGGAGAGGGGGGTGAAGTTTGCACTGAACCTGTCTGCCAGTATGTTGGCAATGTCTGTGGGTTCAGTGATTTTTGTATCATTTTGGACTCATTCTGAGCATATCTGGGAGTTTCCACCCAGGTTCCTAACATAGCTGAAAAAGGCCTTATGATTGTCCTTTGAATCCATGGCAATTTTTCTCTCAAAATTGGCCTTAGTTGATTTTATGATATACCATGAATACCTGTGGCATTGTTGCTGCCGAAGGGGAAAGGTTCAGATTCAGCAGTTTCTGCCTTCTGCCCTTGTCTGATCAATCTATTCTGGCAGTTGAGACTGGCAATTAAGGTAACATCTCTGCAAATGTGCTATAGCCAACAAATACAATTCCCTCTTCCTCAATATATTTGCATTTTTCAGCCTGAGCAGTTTCTTTACTTTCAAGAACTCATGCTGCCTTTGAAAATGGCACTTGCCTTGAGTCAGCCTTAACTCATTAAGAAAGGCATATATAAACTAAATGTTCCTTGCTAAATCAAATACATTCTGAATATAACGTCAGCAAGTGTTTTATTTTTAATATTGTTTACTGATTTTTTATATAGCTGAACATACCCACTAACAAAAACATTTATTTTAACAAGTGTTTACATCAGTTCTTGCTATATATGTCACTAAGATTAAGAGAAGATGTTTTAGTTCTACTTTATTTTGTCACAATATTGTTATAGTAAACATAACAGAATCCACAGTCATGTGAAAACATTCCACTATAGTAATACTGTAGCTTAACAATCCAAACATACAGACACAGAGAAGATTGTTATTAGATCACCACTCATAACCAGTTTGTTATGTGTTCAGGAAATTAATTTAAAGAAATTCATCTTGAGAGTAAAGCTGCAGAGGCGAATTTCTTGAAATCCATTTGTCAAACACACATCAATCTGAACTTATGACTGAAAACCCGATTACAGTTTCTTGTAATAAATGTTTTTTACATAATATATTTAGAAATTAAAAAAGGTGCAACAGCAAGAATTAAGAACTTTGAAAGCTGTAATGCACCTCCCCTACCACACAAACAGCAGCCAGTGTGAAGAACAACTCAAATCAATCAATGAACTTTAAAAGCTGTTAAATACTTTGGTCTGCCATGCTTATAATTCTTGTTAGTGTTGCAACACGAACTGCGGACCTATGTTACACTTTTCAAAGAATATATTGTGATGGCTGCCATCTTTATGGTAGTACAAAGCTTACTAATAACAGTGAGCAGTATGCAAGAACACAATGAAAAACAACAAACCAGACCATAGGTGTATACTAACCAGTAAAGAAAACTAAAAAAATTAAAAAAAACAGAGAACAATTAATTAAAATCATTAAAGGAAAACTCCACCCTAGAACAAAAAATGTAATTTTTTTCACCCTTTGTTTTCTGAGCTGTTATAACACTTCAAAATCACACTGCCTGCTTTTTATGGAATTTTAATGTTTTCTGCAAAAAGGCAGCCAATGGGGCTTGACATATCAAAATTATCTTGTTTTTCTTTAAACTTTTCTCTTTCCCATAATCCATTTCAAGTCTGCTTTATATGACGCATTCAAGACACAAGGAAGCAGTGGCGTATTCTCATGCCATTGACATATAATGGGATTAGTGTCAGTCACTTTTATCTTATATTGCTGCTGTAACAGGACTACTATTTTTACTTCTTGAATGGCCCTCATTTCTGTGTGTCTCAGAGCTTGTTTTACAGTTGTTGTTGTTCCTTCGGCTTTTCCCGGTTAGGGGTCGCCACAGTGGAACTCCGGTCTGCTAATGACTGGCAGAAAAATTTCACGGTGCCGAGTTGCCAGCTCGACACCCAACCTTCAACGAAGGCACGCCCATTCATGCATGTCTTTCGAACGCCACTCGACCGCGGGGAGGACATGCAGACTCCACACAGAAGGCGCTCCAGCCGAGAATCGAATGGGAGAACCTCTTGCTGTGAGGTGACAACGCTACTGCTGCATCTCCGCGGCTGTGGCTTGTTTTACAGTACACTCAGGAATTATAGAGCTGCAACAAAAGCAGCTAAATAGAAGGCCCATATCATTTTGTAGTCCAAGATCAGTTGAAAGTCCCCTCCCCCAGCACTTTGGTAAATGTGTTGCCACTTTACAAGAATTGCAAGAAAAATATTTTCTGAATTTTCTCTAAATGTCACAGACATCTCTGATACATTAAAGTTAGCTTAAAATATAAAGCAGTATAAACAACAAACTAAAGCTTAGCATTTCAATACTGTGTTGCTGCTTATGTAAATTTGTCTAAAGAGGTAATAGCTGCGTTTGAACCACTGAATGATCTAATTGCTCTGTTTTGCTATGAAAGGCATGGATGCCTATATTGGAAGCAGTTGTGAATTAGTTTTAAGTTCTCTTCCTCTTTGCAATACAGACAATGGAAAAAAAATCACACACCTTTGTCCTTTTTACAGCAGCCGATGAGCTCCTGACATCAGCAGGACTAATTACCTATACAAGAGTATGTGATATGCCATGCAATCATAGACAAATTCCTCTGCAAATTATGTGCGAAGTTAAGTTTAGAAAAAATGGGTGGTCTTTCCCTTCTTTTGATTCCAAGGCATGGAAATGAAAGTTTTAAAAAGTACAAGCAGGGTTCTGGTACCTACACAATACTGGAACCATACTGTAGGGAAAAACGCAACCTAAGTTGAGTTAAACTGCACGTGAAGATGGAGTTTTCCTTTAAGTGATTTTGTTCACACCATACAATAAACTTCACGATGACAACAAGTTTAGCTTTGACAAATATATCTACACCAGTTAGGAAAGTATTTGAGCTAGACAGAAACAGTTGTGCCGCATTTTACAACACTGATTCAATTACACTATATTACAAGTTGAGAAAGTATGGAGGTTACTTGGTAGTGGATGGATTCTGCAGGCATTAAATATATGAACCAGCACTTGTACGGTGAAAGTCTGTCTAGTATGTCTGTGTAAGTGGCAAAGCCACTGCCCCACTGCCCTTTCTATACCCTGAAGTAGAAGGTGTGTACTTATTGTAAGGAGGCGTTTAACTGTCTACGCAAGAATTATTTAACTATTCGGTTAACACCGTGTAGAACTTGTGGTACAAAACTACAGGTCTGAACATCTTTTTCTATAGCCTCCACGTGTCTCAAACTTTCAGAAGACAAAATGATGTTATGTAGATGCTGTAAAATTAAATTAATTAAAGCTGAGCTGCGGACAAGCTGCTTCCTCTATTCTAGGCTTTGATTCAGTCAGCCTACATTTGTCTGCTGTGAAAATCTGAGCACATCACTTAACCAAACACTGCTCCTGGGTTACCCCTGCGAAGGGAGAACTGCATCCACTGCCGTTACATAATTTAAAAAATTAATTAAAAAAAATAAATAAATTAAACTGAGTCCATACATAAATCTGTGCCATTACCATGCTCACTCCCAGTACACAATAATTTTTCTAATGAAAACTTACATTATTCTTCACAAAGTGCAGAATACTACACTGCTTTAAACTGGACATTAGACTGATATCTAAGCATCTTACATGGCATTATATAGACCCTCCCCAATAACACTGCCTTTGCAGTTAAAGATAATATTCTTCACATCTTGCATTCAATTGTTTCTTCCATTGCTGGCTGCCAATTACTTCAGAAAAATAGACTCCAAACTATAAAATGCTGAAAATTAATCAGTGTGATACTCCACTGGTCACATTAACTATGTATAGGACTATACTACCCACTCTTAACTCTGTCTGTTCTACTAAACATTCAGTTTTTGAGCCAGGTAATTGTACAGCAGTTAATTTTAAAAGTTTCTACTTATCCAGAACCTTTATATACAATATTGTCTCAAATGTTGAGTGACTGTTTACATTAACACACACCAGGGTGCACAGTAGTAAGCAGCTGCGGAGACACAGGAGGCTGACACCCATTTAAAAGCTGATTTTCTCTGCGATTTTCTTTATCCAAAAATCAATGGGCAGAAACTAAAATGTTCATAGGTTGATACTAGGCTATCTGCCCTAGGGCACTTATAAGCCTAGCCAGAGTGTGTTTGGCTTTCGCCACCCTTTTAGATTAGTTGACTGTGCCTCTGTATAGTAGGTCACAGAAGGTAGCCATATTAAGGTTAGTTTACTGTACCTCTGTCTAGCAAGGACACAGAGGAGATCCCAGGGGTAAACTTACGGTCTCTCATCCACTCGTCAAGATTTCTCTTGAACAGGGTCAGTGAGGGGCTCTGCCTGACATGGATTGGGATTTTGTTCCAGAGTGAGGGGAGCCTCTGGGATGTGAATCTGTCCCTCCAGCATGTCCTATTTATTTCTGTGCTGAGGTTCAAGTCCCTGGAGCGTGTAGCTCTAAGGGATTTGGATTTCTTGAGGTGGAACATGTCCATTAATTCTGGGTTGGACATGGCTTTATACGTCAGACACAGATCGCCTCTGAGTAGGCGATACGCAACTGAGTAGAGCTGGAGTTTCTTTAGCCGAAGTGCATAGGGCATGTTGAGTCCCTTGATCCTCTTGGTGAGGTACTTTTGGGGTCTTTCCAGTTGCTGCAGGTGTCGGGTAAGGTACATCCCAAATGGGGCAATTTATTCAATTATGGGCCTGATAAGTGATGAGTAGAGGGGCACAATGACCTCTCGATCTAGATGTGAACCCTTTCGTGATAAGGTGGGCTATATAGAAGTTTTTTCTAACTACTTTCGCAACATGATTGTCAAAGGAGAGATTACTATCTACGTGGGTCCCCAAGTCCCTAATTACTTCTTCCGTACTTAATGGATTACCACCTATGTGGTAATTTGTGGGCACTTTGTTTTTCCCAAAGGGGATGACAATGCACTTTTTGGCAGTTAGCTTTATGCCATGGCTCTGGCACCAAGTATCCGTCTCTGTCAGACCCTTTTGGAGGATGCTTTTGTCAGCCGGAGAGTCGATTATGGTGCCCAGTTTGCAGTCGTCTGCGAACTTTGTCAGCCATAGTCCACCCGTGTTAGCCTGTACCTCGGAGAGATATATATCGAACAAGAGGGGTCCCAGGACTGAGCCTTGTGGGACGCCACTTGTAACTGGTTTAGAGTCTGACATGGCACTTGCAATTCTGACCATGTGGGTTCTATCTCTGAGCCAGTTTGCAACCCATCTTGTGACATAGGGGTTGATATTTAAGCTGGTGAGCTTATTTATGATGCCCGAGTGGGGTATTGTGTCGAAGGCTTTTGCGAGGTCCAGGTAGGCAGTGTGGACTACCTTCCCTTCATCTATGGCTTTGGTAACAGTTTCAAAGAAGTCGACCAGGTTCAAGAGGCAAGATCTGCCCTTAACAAAGCCGAACTGGGTAGGATCCAGTGTCTGGAGGTTCCCAATGTCCTTGTTTATGATTTCCATGATGAAACGCTCCATAGCCTTGCAGACCAGGCTGGACAGGCTTATAGGGCGATAGTTTCCGGGGTCTGTTGTGGCACCACCTTTGTGGAGTGGGACCACTGTTGCTGTACTCCATTCCTTGCATACATATCCTGTAGTAAGGCTGAGATTGAACAGTGTCTTTAACTGAGGGTTTAGTTCTTCTTGGAGCTCATGTAAGACGCAGCCTGGGACTCCGTCTGGTCCCATTGATGCTGTGTTTTTTGCTTGGGAGAGGGCAGCTCTCACCTGTGCATCTGTGATCACAGGGAGGCTACATTCTGTTGGGATAGACATTTGCTCTTTTGGAGAAGAAGGGGGGGGGGGAGAGTTTGCACTGAACCTTTCTGCCAGGATGTTGGCAATGTCTGTGGGTTCAGTGTATTTTTTGTCATTTTGCACTAACTCAGAGCATATCTGGGAGTTGCCTCCCGGTTCCTGACATAACTAAAGGCGGCCTTGTGATTATCCTTAGTGTCTTGTGCAATTTTTCTTTCGAAGCTTGCCTTAGATGATTTTATGAGGGATCGTAGTTTCTTGCTAGTACTGATCAGAGTCGCCTTCCCTTTTTGGGATTTTGCTCTATCATGTAGTAGCTTCCTCCTTCTGTTATATAGCTTATTTATGGCCGGGGTCCACCAGACAGGTCTCCTGCCTTTGGAGGAGTGAGTCTTGGTTTTATTTGGGATAGCATGCTCCATGCATTCCTGTAGGTGTCCATAGAATCCTTTTGTAAAGGATTCTGTGTTTTGGGCCGTAGTTTCCACTGGCCCGGGACTTTGAAAGATTTCACCTCGGTTTTGAGAAGTGTGAAATTTGATTTAGAGAAGTTCTTCACCGTCGTTTCCTTGGCTGGGGGTGGGGATGGAATATGGATGTCCAGTGAGATTAATTTATGGTCTGATCTTACCAATGAGGGGTATACCTCTGGTGTGGAATATAAAGACCCCATGTTGGTGATGACCAGGTCCAATATGTTTTCCCCTCTTGTGGGAGTGGTGACCAGTTGTTCCATAGCATTTGAGTTTATAAATTCTAGGAACCGTTGGGCGAGGGTGTTTGGGCTTGAGTAGTTTTCCCAATCAATGTTTGGATAGTTGAAGTCATCCAATATAATGGTGTTTGGAGAGACCTTCATATTTTCCAGTGTTCTCAGGAATGCCGAGTGGGGTTCTTGTGTTTGGGAGGGTGGTCTGTAGCAGGCTACAAACTGAAAGGCAGTTTTGCCCACTGTTAGTTGCACATGGATGGTCGTGCAGTGCCACTAATCTGGAGGTGTGGGTATCTTTGATGTATATGGATACTCCCCCTCCTTTTGTGGCCAAAAAGCATGGTATGAAGTATAACCTGGTAGTGCTGGGGTGCTTTCGGGAGCCTTGAACCAGGTTTATGTTACTGCACAGATATCGATATTCTCCATACTGAGGACACAGGAAGACTGCCATCCATGCCCCCCCCCCCCACCCCACTTTTTTTGTAATGGAATAAGTTTTCCTCTCAAATGTCCTTGATTTTTAAGCAAAACAGCTCTCAACTGTCACCAGTTTTGCTTCATGTTTTTGGCCTATCCTACTTCAGATTCATTTTTAAGTTTCTGTTAAATTGCTAAAGATATCAGTCTATCACTAATGTTTGACACATACCTTTCGGCTCAGAGTTTTGCCTCTAACTTTTGATCAGCTTCTCATAAATTTTTTTCTGGCAAAATCATTATGTCAACTTATTAATTAGGTTTGCCTATTTTTCTTATATACTTCAAAATTCAATGTTTGCATTGTTGGGTGGAATGGTAACTGTTTTTGGACGTAGTTTGAATGTTTTACTAATTTTTCACTATTTTTGGATGTTAATTATTGCATTTTCATTTTTACTGTTGTCATTTCTGAATGCTGAATGTTATATGATTTTAGTCATATGTTTTGTTGAATTAATATTTAAAGGGTAAAGAGGGTGTGTATTATTTGTCTGATGAAGTTCCAATAGTCTAGAATGAAAACGCTTATATTTATATTTGTATTAAAGCTTTAAATGTTTATTGAGCTTGTGGTTCCTGGATATTTTCTTTATTTTGGATTTCTTAGTTTGTGTATGTTTCCGTTCTTTGTGCAGAAAAAGTTAGCTTTTAAACTGGAGTGCCAAAATTACCTGACAGCCCTATTGGGATGTCAATCAAATTGGCACCACCTACACATGCGGAAACTACGTGTGCGTGTTTTAATGTAAACAACTGCTAAATGTTCTTTTTAATTCTAGATTTGTTGTGTGAACAATAGTTCCTTCACCTACTGCAGCATTTGCATGTTAACCTATTCAGGGAACAATACCAGGTTTGAAAAGAAACAGTTTCTAGCTATATGCAAAATGACTCCCATTTCTTCTGTAAAAGACCACTAGTCATCTAAAGACCACTGATCATCTTTTCCATTATATTATAAAGTATGAATATTAAATTGATGGGCCATTTGTTACACTGACACAGCTTCCACTTTTTTTCTGTCTTCCTACAGCTGACCATCAGCTGCCACCAGCTCCTCTCCTTGTTCATCATGTCTGCAGAATTCCCCTTAGCTGCTATTGGGCTTCATCTGACCCACCTGCTAGACTGGTGAAGAGATTGAGGACACTGGTGTAGTACCACAATGCTGCTACTACACATGCCCAAAACCACTAGCCCATGGCAGCCTTACAAGCTCAATTATGACCGGCTTTGGGAGGTGCATACACACTTCTGCTCATGTGCAACCTCCCAGCCAAGCAGTACACTGCTTGCAGTGTGGATCACACAGGGCTCTTCATACTGCTGTTGTACTGAGTCAAGCTGCTACCCCCCCATGGTCTTTCACATAAATTCATATACGCATATGTGCTATATCATAAAGTGCATTAGCTGGCTGATTAACTGTAGTACTGTGTGCTGTATAGTACCATAGTTATTAGTGTGCAACTGTTGCTTCTTTTCACAAAGATGGTGGCCCTAGCTGAGTAACTATAAGCCTAATGCATTCCTAATTCTAACAGCAAAGACACTAGAAAATCTTATCCATTTCTAGCTCAGTTCCTTTCTAATTAGGTACTTTTTTCTGTCTTATATACGTGGATTTTAGGTTAATCGCAAAGGCTATTGACACAGCTGCACATTCCGTTCTCAGTGCTAAGGAAGAACACTGGACCCTAGTAGTATATCTCTGTAGCTGTCTGCACGTTATGTAGTGTAGATTGTCATTTGCTGTATCATTCTGACAGGTACAAAGAATGGAGAAGTGTCAGTTTCATGGCAACAGCATACAGCCATGGGCAGTGAGACCACAGCTAGAACATTTATTGATCTCTTCTGTTAATTCCACTACCTTAACCTCCTCCACCAACACACACACACACACACACACACACACACACACACAAAATACAACTTAAAAAAAAATCCCTAAATGTTGAAGATGGTTCCCTCTTACAAATGGAAACTGAAGATCTTTCTTTCTAACTTAATCTGTTTATCTACTGATCAGCCTGTCAGTCTTTCTCTGCCTATCTAGATATCTGTTTAAATAAAAATAAATTAGTTATCATGGACTGCAAGGGAGAAAAAAATTGAAAGTGGAAACAGACAACACTGTCCATTTGTGTAACCACATTACTTGTTATTCTGGACCAGCACTCCTATAAAGTAAAGTGTTCACCCATATAGCACACTTCTGATGAACAGACTGAATTTTGACGGATACTAAGCCCAGATGTCTGATGTTGATTCACAGTTCTCCAGCCAGTATACCAACCTTGTCTGCTGTATAAGAACCTAACCTTTAACAGATGGTAGGTCCCACAGACTCATCCAGGTGGCTTATTAACTCAAAGGATTCATATTTATGGAATAAACTTCCTATATAGAAAGGACATCCAGCAATTTGAAAATTTTCAAACAAAATCTTGACAATTGGGTTGGAAACTTGGTGTATGATATTGATTTGGTGGAATCATCACTCCCTCACAGTTTTTTTTTAATTAAATAAGAAACATCTTTATTAAAATATCACTTATGACATAGGCACTCATACATTTATTGGCATAATTTTAGTTGGAAACATTATACATCACTTGTAACAGCTCATTCAAATCCTGCCTCCTTTTAAACCTCATTCCTCATCTGCATGTAATGTTTCCACAATTTCCTTTTTCTCTACGTAATTTACTCCTACTCTTTTCTAAAGATCCCATTTCCAGTTGTTTTATCTCTATTACTATATTTACTACTTCCAATACAGTTGGTTTAGAATTTGATTTCCATTTCTTAGTAAGTGTTTTTTGGCAGCCATTAATTAGAGTCAGTAAGGCCTTACAATGTTAGGCAATTCTGATTCTGTATAATTGCTCAAAAAAAAAATCATTTCCTTAGTCCTTTTTTTCTGGCTATACTGCTCAGACAAGCTCCTCGTGGTCCTGCAGAGTGGTCCTAGCTACAAAGAACTCAGATAAGTGACTACTTTCTGGATTTAAGTATCTTTGCTGTTTTTATACTTGGAATAGCTTCTGTGGCTTACCCTGAACAAGCTTAAACTGTTTTTTTAGCTGTTTGTTGCATTATTTTAAAATCTGCACTTAAAGTTACTTTTTAGTCGAATTTGATCGAAAGTTTGTTTGTTTGTTTAATTTAACTGTTGAGGCTGCCCACTAAAGTGTGCTAGCCTGTATAACAGATTTATCACTGTTCCTGCATTTTCTGTGTGTTTCTATCAAAAAAACAAAAAAATAATCCTTGTTTTCCCGCCTCTCCTCGACTAGTTTAGACCAGTTTACAGGCATTGCTGTATTCTGGGCTGTGGTGTAGTTCCTGTGTTGTCCATTACCTTACTTGGATAGAAGGAAGTTTCTTTGCTCACCAGTGGGAGTGGGGAGCCTTGAGCAGCCTACCTGTCCCTGTAGGAAGTGACCTCAGCACAAGAGCTGTAGTAATTGGTTGTTTTGGACCATTTCTAGCTCTTTTGTAGTTCCCTATTTAAAATCCGCCTCTGGGCGTTTTTTTCTGGCTATACTGCTCAGACAAGCTCCTCGTGGTCATGCAGAGTGGTCCTAGTTACAAAGAACTCAGATAAGCGACTTTCTGGATTTAAGTATCTTTGCTGTTTTTATACTTGGAATAGCTTCCGTAGCTTACCCTGAACAAGCTTAAACTGTTTTTTTAGCTGTTTGCTGCATTATTTTAAAATCTGCACTTAAAGTTACTTTTTAGTCGAATTTGATTGAAAGTTTGTTTGTTTGTTTAATTTAACTTTTGAGGCTGCCCACTAAAGTGTGCTAGCCTGTGTAACTGATTTATCACTGTTTCTGCATTTTCTGTGTGTTTCTATCAAAAAAACAAAAAAATAATCCTCGTTTTCCCGCCTCTCCTCGACTAGTTTAGACCAGTTTACAGGCATTGCTGTATTCTGGGCTGTGGTGAAGTTCCTGTGTTGTCCATTACCTTACTTGGAGAGAAGGAAGTTTCTTTGCTCACCAGTGGGAGTGGGGAGCCTTGAGCAGCCTACCTGTCCCTTTAGGAAGTGACCTCAGCACAAGACCTGTAGTAATTGGTTGTTTTGGACCATTTCTAGCTCTAGTTCCCTGTTTAAAATCCACGTTTGCATTTGTGCGCATGGGTTAAACAAGGTTAAACTTCTTCTGGCTCCGCCAAGTCTGCTTTTCAAATTTTCCCTTAAGGAAGTACTACTCTTAGTATAATCAGACTACTCACTATATTATAAGCCTAGCACTTGCTCTCAAAACTTCTCTACTAAGTAAGCACTCTCGTACTAAGTACATCCACCTACCACCCCTGTGAATATCCACTTCCCTTAAAGGCACAGCACTCCTTTATACTGTTCTAGCATGTCGAGTGGTAGATTACTGGCGTCCTCTCCAGTTCAGCTGGTTAATCTGGGTATCTTCAGACAATGCTACAATTGTCTCATGTACACAGACAACCCTCTCCTCCTCCCAACAAACACAAATACATGTGAGAGATGCAACTATATAGCCAAACTGGAGGCTGAACTCTCTCAACTCAGGGCTGGGATGACCAGACAGGAGGAGCTGGTAACCACACACACAACAAACCCAGTCCCACATAGACCTACCACAACTGCAAACCAAACACATAAAAACACAAAGACATACTTGGAGGCTCTAATAAAAAACTTTCCAAAACAACAGAGGCTCCCAAAGCAGACATCCAAAAATCCACCACCTCAAAACAAAACACATGCAACACATACTTCAATAAATCAGTGTGTCAACCAATCACAGCCCTTAAGGCAAAACACCATGCCTGATACACTAGTAATAGGTGACTCTATAGTCAGACACACTGATGTCCCGCTTACCAGGCTGAACAAGGAGAGGGTGACTGTGAGCTGCCTATCGGGAGCTAGGATCCGCCACATAACACACGCACTCAGGTCACTCCAAAGCAAGTACAAATATGACTCCAAACAATAGAAATAAAGCAAAAAACCACGAAAAAACAGTACAGGATCCGATAAACCCAAACAAGCACCCAACAGGCAACGCCAGATAAGCAAAAGAACGTTTAATGATTTGAAGCGCTTTTCGTCTGCAGAATATGCAGACTTCTTCAGAAACATGGGTAAAATTACAGTCAATCCTTATAAGGAAATTACAATTACTAATTGTTAAAACATCAAATAAGGCAATTAAACAAAAGGTAAAAAATGGTTAAAAAATACTATGAACACAAACTCCTCCTATCAATTAACTCGACCAGCTTGTTACACATTAAAGTTTAACCTACATTGTTTGACTCTAAAGTAACTTAATAAGTCAAGGGCTTCCATAATAAAAACCACATCACTACTACACAGTGTATGTGGTACTCATCCTGTTAACATTCAATACAGTATAATACCCTATCAATAACATTGGTATTGTAGTTATAACTGTATAATGTTGTGATAAATCAAAATAAATCCAGAAATAAAATAAATATACATAAATAAACAATAAATAACCTATCAGTAAACCACTAAACCACACTTAACTATCTCTGAAGGCTCCTGAGTTTTAACACACAACTTATTGAACATGAATCATTCAATCCTGGAAACGAATACGCGTTAAGCCTAATTTGCCATTTAAGTTCTGATTCTTCTAAAAGTAAAGGTAAGGGGGCTCCCCTCTTGTTTTCAAGGATTTGGTCAATAACCAAAATCTTTAAACTATGCTCCTTGTGGCCACAGATGTGTTTAGCCAATGCGTTCTCCTGTTTTTTCTTTGAAATGGCATACTGGTGCTCGTATATTCGTTCACGTAGTTTCCGCTCCGTTTTTCCCACATAAAATGCGGGTCATCTCTGGCACTTAGCCAAATAAACTACCATTCTGGAGTTACAATTAGCTCTACATCTCAACCTAAATACACTATGGTGTATTACGAATCTATTACTTTCTTCAATATACCTACACTGACTGCAATTTTGGCATTTAAAAGTGCCCGGTGTCCTTGGGAAACTGACACAAGGTTATTCCAAAAACGTTTTCATGTTTTTACCTCTCCTAAAGGTTACCTCTGGACGAATTCCTACTTTGGCATAAACCATGGGGTTACTTTTAAATAAACCCCAATTCTTACCAATAAGGTCAATGCAGTAATGACTGTGAATGTCATAAGTCATAATAAGTCTTGGACCCAAAGCATTAGTGTTAGTAACACTACTAAGTGAACTAGTTAATCTAGAAAGGTTTGTAGCATCTATATTAACTGTACTATCCGTTGAGGCCAAACCTACGTTCAAAATGGGTTTGTATATCCCATTCGACCTTTTGTACTTAACCTCATTGATCAAGTTATCAATAAGGTTTAGCGGGTAGCCTCTAAGTAGGAACATGCTCTTCAATAATTCACACTCACAATCGAAATCAACATCTAAACTCACTATACGGGCCGCTCTAACCAACTGATCTTTAACTACCGAACGTTTCTGGTAGTTAGGGTGGCAACTACTAAAATGTAAAAATGAATTGGAGTATGTGGCTTTTCTATGAATACTTGCCACATAACTATCCAGCTCCGCATTTTTAGCCAATCAGATGTCCAAGTAAGCTATGGCTTGATTACTGTATGTCGAAGTGAAACGGAGAAAATCCGTAGAAGTGTTAAAAAACTCAAGTAGTGTGTTACCAACTATTTCATCGCCCTTAAGTAGGATAAAAATGTCATCCAGGTAGCGGGTATAAAACACTATGTGTGTCATCAATGTGTCGTTAGTGAAGACATGTTCTTTCTCCCAATATGCCATAACCATGTTGGCTATACTGGCTCCACATGGGGAGCCCAGAGCGACCCCTACCTTCTGTAAATAGAAATTATCTCCCATCATGAAGTAGTTGTTAAACAAGATTATTTCAAGAAGTTCAATTGCCAGTGAAATTTCTGCAGCAGTGGCTCCATTTTTCTTCATCATAAAACCCACCCAATCTATTCCTATATCCTGAGGGATACAAGTGTACAAATCTTTTACGTCTACTGTTAGGAAGTTATAACTGGTGTCGAATACTATCTCGTCTAACTTTCCTAAAAAAGACCATGAGTCCTTACAAATTTGATGTTCAAAGGACAAATATTTCTGTAATATCGAATCAACAATCTTTGCACATGCATAGGTGGGAGAGCCACGTTCATCCACTAAGGGATGCATAGGGGGGTTTCCTAGATCCTTATGGATTTTAGGTATGCCAAATAGGTAAGGGTATCTAGGGTATGATGTAATCATAAAGTTGTAGTGCTCCTGTTGCAATCTACCTTCAATGAACATATCCTCGATACTGTTCCTAATAATGGAATATGCCTTGTTGACTTCAGATCTTGAACTCAATTCGTATGAAGTGTTATCTAAAAGGTTTAACATGCGTTCGAAGTAGTCATTGTTATCAAACACTACTACTCCCCCACCCTTATCTGGCTTAGAGATTCGAATGTTGTGTGTCCTAATATATTCCAGGTGTTCCTGTTCCATTTTACTATTATGGTCACTGTTGCGGACATTAGAATGGTCAAATCTCTGTCTCAAATCTAGTTCACACATCTGTTCAAAAATCTGAACTAATGGATGCAGGGGAGGGTTAAAAGTGCTAGGAACCCTAAATGGATTGATGTTTAAACTATCTGCGTTACCACCTAACATCAAGTTGAAATTCAGTTTACGTACATACAATTTAATGTCCAGAATTGCTCTAACAATGTCAAATTTTTGTTTGGGTACATAAGTATGGCCTTTCGACAAAAAGTCAACTGTCTCACTAGAAATTGCAACAGAGGAAAAGTTTATTACTTTAAAGTCACCAGTAACATTAGTGATAATTGTAGGTTTCACATCCAAACACGTGGGAGAAACACCTTTGACACCGTTAACACCATTATTCATACCAAGGCCAAGAAAAACAATCACTAATTTGGCTAGATTCCTCCCCCAAGCATTCTGTATTCAGTCCAAAACTAAGTTCCATCAAACTCTCAGAAGTACTATTACTACAATCAGGAACGCTGATTAAGTTCTGCGTTTCCTGAATTTCTGATAGTTCTCTTTGTTCTGATATAAATTGTTGTTTCGTTGTTTGGGGATTGCACCCAAATGACTGCTGTCCCAAAAAAACTGTGGTTTACAGTTGGAACTCTGCTGGCCTCCATTATTGTGTTGTTAGTTACGGTTCTGAAGTCTTTCACTTCTCCTAACTTCGACTTCAGGTTGTGGATTGATGATATCAGTGTCAGAATAAGTATCCTGTATAGTATTATAGACATTAGGGTGGCTCTTAGCATGTAGATTTAAATTAGAATTATTGTTAAGCGAAGGGGCCCCATTATTATCAGGGAACTGTTTCTGCAAACTAGAAGGACCTTGCCAGATTTGGGACACAGATGGAGTGGGGTAAGCAGTCCCCTCCTCATAAGCTTTACAATCACGTTCCAGTTTCTTTACTTTATTAAACTTAAGTTTTATTAAGTATTGATCTATGCTGTTAAACGTGCGGCTGTACTCAACCCTGTATCTCCCAAATTCATTATGCGTTTTAATACTGGAGTCCAGGTCTAAAACTTCTTTATTCAAGTCATTCACCCACACAGAGTAGTGTTTAATCATTAGTTCCAGTAACTCAGAGCCTTGTCGGTCAAATAACAAAATTAGCTCGTTATGAAAGGCAGAGTTAGGAACTAACCCTGTTGGAAACTGGAAGTGTCTTAAGCCCTTCGCTACAACCTTCCGTGCCAAGCATTCACGGAAGTAGGAAATCTCTAATTGTAGTTTTTTTAACTTCACTAAAATACTGTCAAAATTTTTAAGTTTTTGGTTATTGACCAAATCCTTGAAAACAAGAGGGGAGCCCCCTTACCTTTACTTTTAGAAGAATCAGAACTTAAATGGCAAATTTGGCTTAACGCGTATTTGTTTCCAGGATTGAATGATTCATGTTCAATAAGTTGTGTGTTAAAACTCAGGAGCCTTCAGAGATAGTTAAGTGTGGTTTAGTGGTTTACTGATAGGTTATTTATTGTTTATTTATGTATATTTATTTTATTTCTTGATTTATTTTGATTTATCACAACATTATACAGTTATAACTACAATACCAATGTTATTGATAGGGTATTATACTGTATTGAATGTTAACAGGATGAGTACCACATACACTGTGTAGTAGTGCTGTGTTTTTTTATTATGGAAGCCCTTGACTTATTAAGTTACTTTAGAGTCAAACAATGTAGGTTAAACTTTAATGTGTAACAAGCTGGTCGAGTTAATTGATAGGAGGAGTTTGTGTTCATAGTATTTTTTAACCATTTTTTACCTTTTGTTTAATTGCCTTATTTGATGTTTTAACAATTAGTAATTGTAATTTCCTTATAAGGATTGACTGTAATTTTACCCATGTTTCTGAAGAAGTCTGCATATTCTGCAGACGAAAAGCGATTCAAATCAACAAATATGACTCCGTCATTGTCCATGCTGGCGTGAATGACCTGAGACATACCTCCCTGGACTACATGAAAAGAGACATAGAGGAGCTCTCCGATTATGTAGCCCAGGCTGGTATGACCCTGACCCTGAGCAGCATCTTGCCCTCACCAAGAATTATGCCACAATACAAAGACAAGATGATCAGCTTTAATAATTGGCTCAAGTACTGGTGTCATTCTAAGGGGATCCAATGTCTGTCTGCCTGGGATGACATGTTGGACAAGCCATGCTGCTTCGCAAGGGATGGCTTACACCTGTCACCACTGGGCTTCCGGATATTGGCTAAGGCTCTTGCCACCGCCATAGTGCCTTTTTAAGGCAAGGCTCAAAAGACAAACCCACCTCCTTAGAAAACAAAAATGGAAAAAACTAAGGGTAATGCTGCTCAACGCCAGAAGTCTAAATCTCAAAATGCAGGCACTCGATGCACTCCTCAGCATGGAGAACATAGACGTCTGTGCAGTAACTGAAACCTGGTTCAAGGCTCCTGAGAGCACCCCAGCGCTACCAGGATGTCACTGTGAGCCCTCATCAGACCCATGATTGAGTACAATGCCCCATTTGGTATGCACCTCACCCGGCATTTGCAACAGCTGGAGAGACCACAAAAGTACCTCACCAAGAGGATCAAGGGTCTCCAACATATGTCTCATTCTGCCAGACTAAAGAAACTTCAGCTCTATTCAGTAGCATACCGCCTACCAGGATGTCATTGTGAGCCCTCATCAGACCCATGATTGAGTACAATGCCCCATTTGGTATGTACATCACCCGGCATTTGCAACAGCTGGAGAGACCACAAAAGTACCTCACCAAGAGGATCAAGGGTCTCCAACATATGTCTCATTCTGCCAGACTAAAGAAACTTCAGCTCTATTCAGTAGCATACCGCCTGCTCAGAGGTGATCTCTGCCTGACGTACAAGGCCATGTCCAATCAGGACCTGATGGACATGCTCCACCTCAAAAAATCCAAATCCATCAGGACCACGAGAGCTAAAGACTTAAACCTCGGCACAGGTATGAATAGGACATGCTGGAGGGATAGATTCATAACCCAGAGGTTTCCCATGCTTTGGAACAAGATCCCAGTTCATATTAGGCAGAGCCCCTCAATGACTCTCTTCAAGAGAAATCTTGATGAGTGGATGGGAGATCGTAGGTTTACCCCAGGGGTCACATCTGTGTCACTGCTAGACAGGGGCACAGTAAACTAATTCCATTATATAAGGGGACCTTCATTGTGTCACTACTAGACAGAGGCAGAGTATTCTAAATTTATTCTGTACATTTTTGTACCATTTCATGTGGTGGCAAAAGCCACATCACTATGGCTAGGCTTACAAATGCCCCAGGGCAGATAGCCTAGTACTAAACTATGAAACTATGAAACAGTTTGCTCACCCAGTATTTCTGATAGAGTAGTCTGCAGGGAATTTTTAAAGTTTGCCAAAACATTACATTCCTGGTAAATAAGTTCTCAGGTACCTCTTTCTTCCCCATCGCAACTCCAACATTTGCCATCTTCCTGAGGAAAAATTCTTTGGCATCTACTTGGGATACAAAAATACCTACGTAAACACTTCCAAGAAAAGATCCTAAATCTTCTACACTTTGTTGCATATTTGTGAGAATCCTTGACAGTCTTTTTACCTGGAAACTGATTTCTAACTTACAAACTTTTACTTTTTGTTATTATTTGTGAATTAGAATGGCTTTCTTATGATAAAGACGCATGATCTCAGTACGACGACGACCTAGGGCACATTAATTTCAAACCTGTGCTCCTACTGTCTCATGCAAGAACAGCATGCCACTGTGCACAAACTAAAAAAGAAGTTATGTACTCACCATAATGTTCCATGTGTGTTGTCCATCTCGCATTCATTCTACTAGGTTGGGTTCGAATCCGACTTGGCCTTATACACCAGCTCGAGGTCTCACTAGCTTGTGGCTATCCCCTATCCCATCATGCACCAGGAGAACTCCCCAGATCTTGTTTGCAGACATACAAAGGAATTCCAAACTAAAATTAGCTTAACAGTTAATAGAGCCATCAAGAAGATCAGAGAACACTAGAAGCCAATTGTATCAACTCGGTCTTCCAGGAGCAAAAGGCCAGGGGAAGAAGGGTGGGATGTAAGAATGAAGATGAGATGGACAACACACATGGAACATTATGGTGAGTACATAACTTCTTTGTGTGTTGTTGTCCTATTTCGCCTTCATTCGGTTGGGACAGTGTCCCTAAGCACCTTCTTTCTTGGGTGGATCATGGGAAAATATTCAAGGGAGAAGGCCAAATCGACTTTGTAATGAGTGATAAAGGTATGTTGTCTTGCCCATGTTGTTACAGCACAAATGGTATCCATGGGCAGTCTAGCCTTAAATGCGTAAGAAGTTGCAATTGCCCTTGTGGAATGACCTTTTATTTTATGGGAAAGATCTTTGTTTTGTGATTTGTAAATGAAGGTTATACAGTCTGAGAGACATTTTGAAAATGTCACTTCAGAGATTGGAGCACCTTTCTTTGAATCTGAAAAGGATACAAACAGTTGGTCAGATTTTCTGTAGTCCTTTGTCCCATGTAAGTACAAGCGGACTTGTCTATGTACCCCTAGTTGGTGCAGCATGTACTCTGCCTTATTCTCATAGTTAGAGAAAAACACTGGTAATTCTATGGATTGGTTCAAATTAGAGTCTGAACATATTTTGGGTAAGAAGGAGGGGTTTGTTCGTAAAGATACTCTGTCTCTGTGGAAAATCATGTAGGGGGGTTTTATTGACAAGGCTTGGAGCTCTGACACCCTTCTAGTAGAAGTAATAACTATAAAATAATAGTTTTCCAGGACAAATAGCATGATAATGCTGGCTCAAACGGGGGAAAAACTAAATGGGATAAGACAAAATTTAAGTATCATGGTGCTGGAGGGTCTCTAATAGGTGGTCTTCGTAAAAAGATACCTTTAAGAAATGCTTTGCATAGTCTGTGTAACATAAAATTGAGGTCTGATTCACCTAAATGGAAACTGGATATTGCCGCTAACTGAACTTGAATAGTAGCTGCGGCTGCCCCTTCACTGAATAGATTTGCCAAAAATTCTAGAATAGAAGCTACTGGGAGAAAAAAAGAGGTCAATGCAAATTTCTGAAGCCCATGAAGAAAATATTTTCCATTTTCTTGTATATATTTTTCTCGTTGAAGCCTTATGAAAAGAAATAAGGATTTGTTTTACTGAGTAAGACAGGTTAGGGAGCCTGCCTATGGTTGGAATCGGAGCAGCCAAGCTGTCAGTTTGAGGGATTGAAGAGAGGGATGGAGCGTTTCTAATGCAGGAGTCAGAAGGTCCAGAAGCGGTTCAAAGTCCAAGGCTCCTCCCGAAGATGAGGCCACAGGGAGGAGAACTGGATTTAAGGGGCAATGAGTATCAAGTCCCTTCCCAAGCAACTGGCTTTCTGAAGAACTTTAGGTATCAATGGAAAGGGAGGAATGGCATAAAGGAGAACCGACGGCCAATCGTATACAAGTGCATCCCTTGGTGACTCCCCCAGAAGGGGGATAAGGGCAAAGTAGCTGCTGCATTTGGCATTCATGGATGTGACAAAAAGGTCGCAGCAAGGCTGGCCCCATTTACGGAAAAGCTTTCCTCTACTTCCTGTTTTAAGGACCACTCATGAGGCATCAGAATCGCTCTTTGAGTCTGTCTGCTATTACACTGGATTTCCCCGGGATGTTTGTTGCTATCAGAAAGCGATGGGAGGAGGTCACCCACTACCATACTCTCAGGGCCTCCCGGCAAAGGGGGTAAGATCTGGTTCCTCCTTGTTTGTTTAGGTACCATACAACTGACATATTGCCTGTCTGTATTGCAACAGTGCCCAGAGGAAGAGTCCTGGAATGCTTGCAATGCTAGAAGCACCGCTCTCAACTCTAGGACACTGATGTAGAAATGGCCCTCATGATCCTGCCAAGTGCTTTGGACTGTCTTTCCCAGATAATGCCCCCCCCATCTGAGAGGCATCTGTAGTCACTATGGCTAAAGTTTGGGGAAGTACAAAGGGTTGACCTAGCATCACCTGAGTGGAGTAAAGCCACCAACAAAGGTCTTTTTTGCAAGATTCTATTATCAATACCTTGTGGGACATAGGTAAGTTCCTGCACTGACCACTGAGTGGACAGTAACCACTGGAGCATTCTCGTGGGCAGATGTGCTAATGGGATAAAGGTTATTGCTGCTGCCATGGTCCCCAAGACTTTTAGGACTATCCTTGCTTGTGTTCTTTTCTTGGAAAGAATATTTGAAACTTAATGTTGCAGAACTTGTACCTTTTCTGTAGGGAGTTTGGCTATCATCTTTGCGGTATTTAGTTCTGCTCCTATAGAAACGATATTCTGAGAGGGCAGCAAGGCAGATTTTTCATAGTTTATTGTGATCCCTAATTGAGAGAAGAGATGCAAGGTGGAGTCTCTTGCTTTTGTTAGTAGATGCTTGGTGGTGGCACATAGGAGCCAGTCGTCTAGGTATGGAAACACTTGGAATCCTAGGCATCTCAAGTGAGCTGCAGCTACTGCCATTCATTTGGTGAACACTCTGGGGGCTGTAGTGAGGCCAAAGGGCAGAGCCCGAAACTGTTAATGGCTGGATCCCATCCGAAAGCGCAGGTGTCTTCTGGATCACCTGTCCACTTTTAAGTGGGAGTACGCATCCTGGAGGTCTAGCGTGCACATCCAATTGTCTTTTCCCAAGAATGGGAGTACTGACTGCAGTGTTACCATCCAGAACTTGGACTTTGTTACAAATTTGTTTAGGCTGCTGAGATCTAGAATTGGTCTCCAGTCCCCTGTTTTCTTTGAAACCAAAAAGAACCTTGAGTAAGTTCCAGATCATATTTGGTTTGCGGGGACTGTTTGTATGACTTTTTTGTCTAGCAACTTTTGAACTTCTAGAGTTGCCTGTTCCCTTTGATTGGGTGGTACATCTGGGATCTTTTTTATATTTGGGATTGGAAGGGAAAAGGGTATGAAGTAACCTCTGGATATGATGCTTTCTACCCACTTCTCTTTTGTTATAGTCATCCAGGCTACTGGGTACAAAGATAAGCAGCCACCGACTGCCTCCAGAGATGGAGAGGCAGGCCTCCTTTCACAAGTGCTGAAAGGGTTTACCAAAGAAGGATTCCCGGTCACCCTGATTTTATGGATCCCCTCAGCCACGTGGTCGGTGTCTTCCATTAGTAGTCCCCCCCCTGTCCCTGGGGGAAGAATCATCATGTGTGCCCTGGAAAGCTCTCTGAAATTTTCAAAACCACATTTTCCCACTACCTTTCTAACCTTTGAGGTAAGGTCTGGTAGTTAGGGAAAAACAGACTCCTACAGCAGAGAGTGTCTTTCCTTCCTGTCCACACCTGGTTAGTGTATCCTTGACTTTAGCCCCGAACAAGGACGAGCCATCAAGTGGGGTGTTCGGAAAGCAAGATTTAAAGGGTTCTGCAAAGTCACACAAGCTCATCCAGGAATGTCTCCTTAAGGAAATTCCTGAACCCGCTGCTCTGCTCGCTCCATCTGCTGTATAAGAAATCGGCCTCATGGAGGAGTTGACCACAGAATTTAAGGTAGAAAGCTGAGAGGAAACGTTTTCTGCTGCCCCTTCAGCTACTGAACCTTGAAGAGTATCTCCTAGCTCTTTCAGATCATCTCTTTGTAACCTTGTGAAGTGAGTCAGGTAATTCAACAATCTAAGAGCAAAAGTCACTGAAGAAAAAATTGGCTTTCCATATCTGTCCATCATGCGAGACTCCTTGTCCAATGGATGGACAGAAGACAATGTCTCAGAAAGCTCCTTCTTGGTAGCTGCTGCCACCACCATAGCATCTACTGGGACTCCTTTGGTTAGAAAATACTTGTCCGATGGGGAGGTAATGAATTTATTTGGCTTCTGAGGAACTGGTTCCACAGAATCTGGAGACTCCCATGCTTTCGGGAAACTAACTCCATAAGTTCATCAAAAGGTGGAGACACCCAAGTGGAGGAAGGGTGAGATCCAAAAGCCTTCAGGTACACAGACTCCTCTGCTGACGGGTTGGTGGACTTCCAGCCGCCTCTCTGTTTAAGTATTTCCAAGATGTCTCCAAAGAAGACATCATCAGGAGGTGAGTATGTGGACCTTCCAGCATCACTGTATCCGATGCGATGGACTCCTCTGGGGAGTCTAAATGCTTCCTCTTGCATAATCTCTTCTGAGGGACCGCTTCAGAGGGGTAGCCTGGAGAGGTTTTGGAAGAGAGGGGGGGCACCCTGTGGGGCATCTTGAGGCTTAGCATCTCCTCGTCCCTGTGGATGCAAGGGTAGAGAGATGGACACTGATGCCTTTGGGGGGAAAATTTCCAGATCTGAGAGTGGAGCTTCCTGTGGAGACAGCACTCTCCTCATCACCTTGAAGGCCCCACACCCCTGATCTGAAGAAACCTCCGGCTCTGACAAACTGGAGGGAATCCTCGGGAAAATAAAAAGTGGACAGCTCTAAGGCTGATGTAGGAGCCAAGCTCACCCGAGCCGATGCCCTGAGAGGAAAGTTTGGATCTGACAACTGTCTGATCTGACTCCCCTCCCAGGAACCGACAAGAGAGCATCAGCTCCTAGACTCCTCGAGTTCCAGTGGAACCGAGGATGTCAGAGCAATATTCAGATCCAATGATCCTGTGATAGGTCTCAGTTGCGATGGTTCCACCAAGATCAGCTCCGAACATTCCAGCTCCAAGATCCGAGGTCAGCTTGGAGGAGGAACTGGTACAGAAGGGGAGAGTTTGGTCAGCTCCAAAGCCCTCAGGGTTGGATCTGATAACAGTATGACAAGCGCCAGTGTACTCAAGAGACTCTGCACCACCCGATCCACATCATCATCAGACAGGCTCCTGGAAGATCGAGTCAAGGGGGCATGAGATTTAGAAGGCTGAATTAAAGGTGATCTCACAGTCGGAGATACCAGTTCCAATTCAGGGGACTGGCTCCGTAACTGAAATTCCACTGGCACTGAGACTGATGAGGCCAAAGTGGAAGGCCTCTCAGAACCGACAGTCTTCGGATCCAGAGAGGATATTTTAGGCACTTTTTTGGATGGCTCCGATGGAGCACTAGAAGATGAAGACCTTTTTGAAGACCTATCGGACTTTGTAGAAAGTGACTGACCAGATTTTGAAGGACCCTGACCTCCCTGAATCGCTTCTGCAAAGGAGGTTTTCAAAAGGCCTCTTAAAATCAGCTTATTTTTACGCTCCAATAAAGTCCTGTGGCTGAAGGAATGGCAAACTGCACAGGACGCTTGGAGGTGAACAGCTCCTAAACAATATACACAAACTGTATGCCTGTCTGTAAGGGACATTTTCTTTCCGTATTTTTCACACTTTTTAAACCAGAGGGTTTTGGGTCCTTAGAATCCTTAGAAGACATAATAGTGCTGATCAGTAAAGAGATGGAAAACTGCCAACAATCAAACTATAGATATATGCAAAATTAATTTTTTTAAAAATAACAACACTAGAAACGACTAATAAGAAATAACAATGCCTAACTCTAATAGAAGGGAGAGGATGGCATAGCCCTTTAACTTAAACAGGCTATGTCCTGTGGGGAGAGAAAAGTGAAGGAAAGACCCTCTAACTTAAATGGGTCTAGATAGTTCTCTAATTCAAAAAGAACTACTTGTAAGAATCAAAAAACGGAATACCCTCTAACTAAAACAGGCTGTTTAAATTTAATTTCAAACCATAATAGGGTAAGTAAGCCTTGCGGGAAAATGGTGGCCAACAACAGTTAACACAAAGGCAGCAAAATGACTAGCAGTAAAACCAAGCAGTTACTAATAGAAAAAACATACCATTAAATATAGAGTAGGGAGAAATACTATTTTCCCAAATAAAATTATTTGAAGAAATTGTACTTAGAGCCAGTGAGAAGAGCACCTGATCTGTTTTAGAGGTAAATGAGACTGGGTCTACATTATATGTTCGAAGTTTCAAAACTTGACTGAAGTTCTAAAACTTCGAACATTTAAAAAAAAAAAAAAAAAAAAAAAGAAAGAAAAGAAACTTACCTGAATGCTGTAAGCAGCCTGCTACTTAAATATACCAACTCCTAGACCGCACTTCAGTGAAGTGAGATCACCGTACGGGATATTTCCCTATACTTCACTGTAGTGCGGTCTCGGAGTTGGTATATTTAAGTAGCGGAGGATGTGGGGTGTGCAGGGGTGTGTGCCCCCTGCTTATAGCATTCAGGTAAGTTTCTTTTGTTTTTTTTTTTATGTTCAAAGTTTTAAAACTTCGGTCATATAAGTTCGATTATATAACGTTCGAAGTTTTGAAACTTCGAACATATAATATAGACCCACGAGATCTGGGGAGCTCTCCTGGTGCACAATGGGATAACGGATAGCCACGAGCTAGTGAAAGACCTCGAGCTGGTGTACAAGGCTGAGAAGGATCTGAAGGATCGGATCCAAACCCAACCTAGTAAGAATGAAGGCGAGATAGGACAACAACACATTATCTGTTTTGGAGTGTTCATAAAACTATCACTGTCCAGAATGTTCAACAGCAGTCAGGTGTTTTCTACACAGGCAAACAGCAACTTAACATGTCAGCATCACACAATGCATGCTTTTACATTGTGTAACACTGTCTTTATGTGCAGTCCACAACAATGGCTTTTACAGTGTCTATCTTGAGTCTATAATAATAATAATAATAATAATTATAATAAATAATAATAATGCAAGGTTTGCTATGCATACCAGTCTCCATCTCACCAAAGTTATACATTACTATGTCTTTTTTTAAACAAGAAACATCTTTATTAATTTATCATGTATGACACAGGCCGTGTTACATTTATATAAATGAAAATAAACCAGAGTGACACAATCTCAGTTGTAAACATTATACATTCCAAACTGTGGGGACACAACTGTAGCTGCAAAGATTATACATCACTTTTAACATATCCAGTCATTGTTAGTCAACCATTACACAGCTCATTCAAATCCTGCCTTCTTTTAAACTTCATTCCTCCTCTGCATGTATTGATCCCATATTTCTTATTTTTTTTCCTATGTAATTTGCTCCTACCCTTTTCTAAAGATCCCATTTCTAGTTGTTTTACCTCTGTTATTATCTTTGCTACTTCTAGTAAAGTTGGTTTAGACTCTGATTTCCATTTTCTAGTAATTGCTTTTTTGGCAGCCATATAATTAGACTCAGAAAGGCCTTACTATGTCTAGGCAATTTCAATTCTGTATCATGGCTCGAAAAAAATAATTTCCCTAGTTACTCGTATTGCTTACCCAGCATCTCCAACAGAGCAATCTGCAGGGAATCTTTAACGTCTGCCAAATCATTACACTCCCAGAAAATATGTTCCCAGTTACCACTTTCTTCCCCATCATGCCTTCAACATCTGCAGTCTACCTGAGGAAAAATTCTTTGAAGTCTGCTTGGGGTATTAAAAATACCTATGTAAACACTTCCAGGCAACGATCATAAATCTTTTAGATTTTGTTGCATATTTTGGGCGACATATATCCCCCCATTGTTTTTTTTTTTTTTTTTTTTTGTGAATTACTTATCAAACCTCTCTTCCCAATCCTTTCTAACCTCTGACTGATTTTTATAATTAGCATGCAATATGTAATATGTTCTATTAATTGGGAGGGTGGCCTAATGGTTAAGGTGTTTGTCTTGCAAACACAAGGTACAGGGTTTGAATCTCACAGGGGGATAATTGGCTAGGCTTAAAATGGCTCGCAAGAGCAGTTAGCCTAGTACTAATCTATGAACCTATGAACCTATGAATTACTCCTTTCTTAATGTAAACTTCTGTTCTAGATTCCACTAAAAACTCTACCAGTGCTGGTCTTTCATTTAGGACCCCCCCCCCCATTTATTTCTCTTTGCTTATACTCTTGATATCAATCCTTGATACGAAAGACAATCTCTAGCCTGCAGTCTTCCCATTCTATTACCTTTCCCTCTCTCTATTCACTCCCAATACCTTGGTTCCTTCACCAGTTTTCTCCAATATATTCCCACCCCCTTTTGCCTACTGTCTGTATCCCTACTTGCAGTCAACCTTATCAGCAGAATCTCCTTTCTCCATTCCCATGTTGGTTTAGTTCTTAGAAGACCTTCTGCTACTTTATGAACATAACATTCTGTATGATTATTGTTGCTCTCCTTAAAGGTCTGCATCCAAAATCCCAGTCTCTCCCTGTTACTTGAGCTTCCCCCACTTCATCGTCATCTCTTTCCACTTTGAATTATAGTTTTCTGCTTGTGCTGTGTATAGGAGCCTTAACTGTGTTACTCTGAAATACCCCTTCAACTCGGATAATCCCAATCCGCCCCATTCTATTGGAAGAATAAGCTTATCACACTTGATTCTTGCTGTCTTCCCCTCCCACATAAAATCCTTCAGATCTTTATTAATTGCTATCTACAACTTCTTCTTTGGTTGATAAAAATAGGCCGGACCAGTGTATAAGGACTAAAGGGACTAAAAACATTTTAACTGTTTGCATCTTACTATCGAAATACATATAACAGAGCTTCCATTTTCTTAGATTTTGTATTATCTTTTGTTTAGTCTCTTTCCACATATCCTTAGCTACCACACACGTATAATTTTTAATCCATACTCCAAAATACTTAATTTGATTATGTCCACATAAATATGGATATTGCTGAACCAATTTATATGTGGGTACATAATTTACTGCTATTGCTGTTGTTTTAGCTTTAATAAATTTGTATCTTGAAAAGGTTTGAAATTGTCGCATTATGTTCCACAGCACTGTAATGTCCCTTTCTGGTTTTGTCACGTGTTAAATAACGTAATCTGCAAACAGAACCAGCTTTTCTTGACTACCATAGCAATTATATCCTCGAATTTCTGAGTCCCTTATTTTCTTTGCCAATAGTTCTAAATGTAATGCAAACATCAAAGGGGAAAGAGGACACCCCTGCCTGGTTCCTCTGCTCAACAGAGATTGTCAACGAGGATCCCACCCACTTTAATTTTCACCTCTGATCTTTCATATATCCTCCTAATCAACATTATAATTTTATCAGGGAATGCAAATGCTTCCATTGCTTTATTCATAAAATCCCAGCTTACTCTGTCAGATGCTTTCTCTGCATCAAGACCCACCAGAAACACTGGTATTTTCTTACATTCTGCTTACCTCTGGATCTTCACTGTTCTGTTTATGTTGTCAAATGTTTGCCTCCCCTCCACAAAACCACACTGATCCATATCTGTCTATTTTGGCATCACGTTTGTCATTCGTTTAGCCATTACACATATAAAAACTTTATCATTATGATTTAGTATTGAAATGGGCCTGTATGAAGCTGGATCTGATGGATCTTTACCCTCTTTAGGTATTACAGCTACTACCACTTTCTTCCAGGATGTTGGTACTTCTCCTCCTCTTGAAATACTGTTAAATAAAACCTTCCAGATTTTTATCAGTTTTTTTCCCTCCTAGCTTCCAAACTTCCACAGGAATACCATCTATTCCTGGGGGCTTTTCTGTAGATTGGTTATACATCAGCATTTTATCTCATCTCCTCCTAGCCTAACTGTTAGTAATTGAGCCTCCTCTCCCTCTAGCCTTGGCATATTTAATTTTTCCATAAACATTACAGTTGTATCTTTTCTTGATTTCCACATTTCTCTGCTTTATACAGACTTTCATAGAATTTCTGAAATATTTCCAATATTTCTACAGGATCCCTTGGTGACAGCCCTTTCTACTTTCTGTTGCTCGAGTCATTGTGCTAAAAGTTTTTGTACACTAGAGTTATTATCAAAAAACAATCGCTTAACAGCAATCTTTCTAAACTCATTCATATTATCAAGGTAATCCTTTGTTTTCTGTTTAGCATTCTGTAGTTGTTACGATTCTTGTTCTGTGAGATTCCTCCTATTTTGCAATAGAAAGAATAATACTCTTGAGCTGTTATTATTCCCACCTTTTATGTATAACAGCTTTTTTGCTAAATGCCTAGTTCCATCTTTTGTGTTAGATGCATGCAGTGTTTGGCAGGTTAATCTTTTATACAACTGTTTCTTGTCATCTACATTTGAGCCTATGCCACATCTTGCAGAACTTTTTGTTTTACTGAAAACCTTCAAATAAAAATACACACAAACACACACACACACACACACATGCCCAATACCCACCTCAATCTATATCCTCAAATACTGCAGTTTTACCACCTTAACAGGAACAAAAATTCAAAGCTGAAAGCCTCACACACAGACTCGAGCTAAACAGAAAGAAAGATTATCCATGATAAGATGCATGGCAGAGGCTGTGATTCTATTAAGTGCTGTCTGGTTTTACCTTATCTTTATAGCTCTACCAGGTAGGAAAACATTTGAATGCTTTCAGAGAACATTTTCTCCAAGCCATTTCGCTTTATCAGACTGTATGCTACTGACAAGAGAACCAGGTACAGGACTGTTTACTACAAAAATTATTTTTCATTTACTTGTTTTCTGTTAAAACTTGTTACTATACAAAGCAATGGCCTTAACCCAGTCATTCCCCTATGCAAGAATGAGAAAAAGCACACTAATTTTTCTTTTGTCATGCCTACATTTCTTAAAAATGAACAAGGGGAAAGAAAGAAAGAAGAAGAGAGAAATAAAAAAGAATAAACAGAAACATCTATTTACATTAGTATTCCCATTACACTTAAAAGTAATTGAAAAAATGTTACTTTATAACATGCAGGAAAATCATGCACTACTTAAGACTTAAGTAATGGTGTTAAGAAAAAATATATTTTACTTACAGTTAACTTTCTCCTTCCTCTTCCCCTCTCCTGAGTATTCTTCCAAACATTAATGACATGAAATAGGGCATGTGCTTTAGAGTTGCCTACAAATTTAACAAAGTCCAAACAAGTCCAATATTTCCAGAGTTTCTTGTTCTGTCCTGTTTCACAAATATAATTATTGCTTTGTAATCTCACATTTGTCAGTTTCCAAGTTACTGATTTTAGTCTTCAAACGTTAATGACATGAAGTAGGGCATATGCTTTAGAGCCTCCTCTAAGTTTAACAAAGTCCAAAAAAATCTAATATTCCAGATTTTCTTGTTCTATTCCTGTTCATCTCCATCTTCCAAACCCTGTCTCTGCTTCATCTCCAGTGTGCTCTCAATTCTGCTAGTCAGCTCCTGTGCTTTTTCCCCCCTCTCTCAAGCATTTTCTGTTGCAACACTAGTGAAGGTTTTACTAGCAGCGTCTAACTGTGGTATTTATTACCACAGGAACAAGAATCAGAATCTCCTTCTGTTTCATAGCTCACATTTTTGCTGGACAAACATTTGTATTTCTTCTTTAGCAGGTACTTCATCGAAAAATGTTTTTGTTCCTCCAGAGAAAAATATTTTGAAGATAGCGGGGTACAGCAGTTTGAATCGCATGCCTGCTTCTCGACAAACCCTATATAATGGATTAAATGTATTCCCTTTCTGCCTGGTGTACAATCAGTAGTCATTCTCCACAAACACTCTGCTGTCTCCCCCTTTTAGTACTTTGTACTTCTGCCACAGTTTTGTCAGAATTAACTCCTCCTGTTGTAAAGATTGCATTTTTACTATTAAAGGACTAGGCTGTTTTCTCATAGTTAGGTTTGGAGCATACACACTATGTGCCCTTTCAATTAACAGTTCTGATATGGAATACTAGTCCAGTTGCTTATTTATGCTTTCATGAAATTAATACATTCTGTTCCTTCCAGCTTCTCAAGTACAGCAGGAAATCTCAGGTTTTCTCTAAGTGCTCTGTCCACTAATTCAATTAATTTATGAAACATTTCTTCTTGTGCAGTCTCATATTCAGCCAGCCCTTTCTTCATTTCAACCTGTGAGTTTTGCAGTTCTATCATCTCATCTGAGTATCTGTTTAAAGCGTCTTCTATTTATTGTTGGAGTTGATATACTCCATCAGTGTTTCATTTATTTTAGTCAGGTCTGTATGCAGTTGTTTTACACTTTCCACAAGGTTACTGGAAGTCATGTCTGGACCTTGCACTTCATTTTGCTGAACAGCTACAGTACTTTTTCCAGTCAGTGTTTTCAGCAGCTTTTTTAGCGGATTTTTCCTCAGGTCCTCAGTATTTCTTTTTTCCTGGCATCCAGGCAGTGTACTCACTTATTAGTTAGTTACTGAAATTTACTCAAAAATCCAGGTCCACTGGCTTTCTCTGCTAAGTTTCTGTTTTCACATTGGGAGAGCCAGAAATAAGTTGTTACTTAATGTGCAGCCATCTTGGAAGTAAAAAGTTTTACATTATTATGTCTTGTAATTAGTGCAGAGCATTAAGGCTATGAGCTTTTTACCAGCTCCTGTAGTCCAGGGTTTGATCCCTCAGGCCTCCATTTGCCTACTGTGTGACTCTGAGAAAGTCACTTAACCAGACAACACTCCCAGTGTGAGTTTGAAAAAGGTCCACATGGATCAGTGATCCACACTAGTGAACAAATGACAACATTAATAATGATATTGATAACAAAAATAATCTCATTTGGGATGCCACTGTCTTTCTAACAAAACTACCTATTGCTCAACTTTGCCTTGCACTCCCCACACATCACACAGACTGCATAAGTCTTTCAGGTACCATGGAGATGTACTTTTAGCTGAAAAAGTTATTTGAAAATGGGGCATTTATAGGCACAGGTTAGGGAGTCATTCCTGCTACTTTCAAAGAAAAGTTCTTTTTTTTTTTTTTTTTTCAATTATGTACTTCCCTCCTGCCTGCCTGCAATCAAACCTCCCCCTTCTAGATGCTGATATGTTTCCTTCTGGTGGGGAGTCCCCAAATCCACAGGGGTAAGAGTCATCTGGGGGACATCATACAGGCAGAACTCAGCTCGCTTTTGTCTTTGCTGGCATGCCAAAAATGAGGATTTTCTTTTACTATAAAATGACCTAACCCCTCCCCGGTGGAGATGTGCGCATCACTACAAGAACCACCTACACCATTTTGTCTATATGTTATCATCTTCTATATGTGCCAACAAGGACTACTATCACGTGCTTGGGTGGGCTCAAGCACATACTTCACACACGGACTCCCTGCATTCTGACATGCTGACACTTCTCAGTGGAGGGTTTCAGCAGAGCAGTGTTGCAAGGCAGCTGGGATCACCATCCCTCCCTCCACATGGGGAGATCCATCCTTCCTGCCTGCACTATCATGCGCCCAAGACACCAGCCAAACTCAGTTTGCCTGGATCAAAGCCAGGCTACTACATCCCCTACTGAGGCAGCGCTAATCCTCAAGCAATAGTCTCTGTGGTCTCACAAAGAGAACTTAATGACCTGTTTCTGTGTTGAGCCACTGTCCCCTACCTCTCTCTATATGCATATTCTGGCTTTATGAATACTAAAATCATTGCATATGAACACTGAAGACTTAAATGATATGCCATAATGTTAACAAGATCAATTAATTTACATGCAGCTCCAGTTACTGTATCAGTCATAGAGCTATGCAATGTTTAAGAAATGCTGCATTTAAAAAAAAATATATATATATATTTTTGAGTTTTTAATTCATTTTTGAAACAATTGCTACTTTTGTTGTTACTTTCTAATATTTGCATGTTTTTTCCTGGAGCTTTTCTCCCCGGGCCTCTACTGAAAATGGACATGTATCCAGTTAGACTAGCCCGGTCAACAAATGTAAAATAAAATAAATAAATAAAATAAATAATTATTACTGTTGTCAAATATACTACTTATTGATGGAACTTCCAATCGTTCTTCATCTTAGGAAATGTCATTTTTATGTATTTTGCTGTAAGTGGTATATTATCTCAAAGTTCTAATTACACCCCCATCATAGTTTTAAAATGGTTGCTAAATTCTTCACTGTATGCTTCCCACAGCTTTATGATAACAAACTACTGTATTACGTACCATCACTATGTCACATCTCTTAACTTTTCCTACATTCTGTGATGTTCAAGAAATCTGTAATATTGTCTTTGATGTTGGTACGTTAATTTGTTACATACCTTCTTTTTGGTATTCTGAAAATTCCATTTAAAACTTAATCTTGTTGCAGTACTTGCTGAGAGGATTTTTATTATATTCTTTTTAATGTCCCCTTTCTCCATTGTAAAGTTTGATGATTTTACAGCTCTACCAAAGGTTATTATTGATACATCTCCCTAATGTTAGTGGACCAAAAACAGGGGTATAACTCCTCAGCAACCATCTTCCTTATCCAAAATCCACACTTGACTGCTTATTGATAGATATTGTGTAAATTAAAATGCTTTCCCCAAAATTATAATGTGTGTACAGTGAAGGAAATGTGCAAGGCTAAACAGCAGCTTTCAAAATAATATGGCTTGCTTTGCAAGAACAGTTATTTCTTGTACATGTTTAGCTTAGATATTAATAACATACAGCTGTGGGCTTTACTGTAAAGGCATCCTGTTATATAAAAAAGGAAGTTGACTTTCTTCGCTTTCAGATGCAGAAATAAATAAATAAAATACAGGCAGGTGAAGTGACGCAAAGATGACGTGGAGAGACTTCTCTGAAGTCTTCAGATACAGCGAGGACCAAAAAAGGGCATGAAATAATCATGGACTTTTTCATGACACAGAAAGAAACCAGAAGAACAGGTCTCAAGGACATTAAAAATAACATTGGTTGAAAAGAGTATATAAACTGGACAGTATGTTTCACTTAGTAGTGACGTCTTCGACTAAGTGTGTATTAGTCTATTCATCTGTCTAGCTGTGTTATAATAGAATTGAAGTAGCTCTGAAAGAATTAACTGTTTGGCAAGAATTTGTTCTAATACAAATAAAGAATAACAGATATAGTAGTACGGAGTTTGTCTGGTCACTTTTGGACATTTTCTTCAGTGGCGAGCCTTGGGCAGTGGCTGTGACCTTATATCTGTTACCAACAGTTAATATTACAGAGGGATCCCTACTACTTACTACATTAGTTCAACAGACTGACAGTTCCAGTGCTTTAAGAGAGAAACAGTTCCAGTTCTTCGTTGGTGGACATAGAGCACCGCCATGGAAGCGGTCCTGCGTCAGACCACCTACAATTCGTCTGTGGAGAAACACTGTCCTTTTCCAGATTGACTTCAACCTGATCACCTGCTTGTCTTCTGCACAAATTACGGTACTTTCTTCACAGTTATAACATGGATGCAAGTGCAGACAGTTAACTTTACAGCGCCCCACATATTGTATATATAAATTTATATGGTTTAAACCTTCTGTGTCAGCCATGAAATGTAAATCTGAAATGTTTGATGTTTAGACATTAGATAACAGTTGTGTTTGTAAATGTGTACATGCTTCTAATCCACACATAAAATATACAGCAATTCATACAGACTGCTTATTATGTGGAAATAACTTTCCAAACCTATGTCTATCTTGTCACAGGAGTCTAGTATGTAAGCCATACCATAAGATATATCCTATTCTGATAAACAATCTGTTTGATTCTAGCGTTGTTAGTTCTTCACATATACAACAGTTAAATGTACCTTCTGCACAGTCACCTAAATCTCATACAGTACAAGTGTATGCAATTATTGTTAGTAACGTAATAGACTACATAAAAATATTATTTACAGTAAATACTGCAAATGAACAAAAACAAGAAAGTTCTAACATAGTACAATGTGCTATCAATATTAACCTTTTAGAGGAAAGGTTTTCACAGCTTTTCAAATTTTCCCTAGAGACAGTAGTAAGGGACAATAATGCCATTTGGAGAAACAGACTCAGCATAGCATTCATACTTTACATAATGACCTTTCTGGTTTAACGTAACAATCAGATAGAGCCCAACAACATTATTAAGGGCACAAACTACAGAGGCTAATCTGACAAGACAGTTACAAAAAGGCCAGCAAGGTTTACATTGGGCAGGATTCAGCAGAAATAACAGCTATTTCTCCTGCTGATATATATTAATAGTCTTGTGTATTAGACTCTGCCTCAGTGGCAAGACAAAATAAATAAATAAATACTTTAATATGTTGGCATTTAAACAATGGTTTACATACATTGTGTGGTCTATTTCAAATGCTTTATTTAATTTTTTTTTTTTTGCATTTACACATGCCAGTTTGGGTCAGAAGGGGATTCATCAACAGTGTTGGCAAACCCCTAAAACATGCTCCAGTCCTACGGGAGTTATAGGCATTCATTCCCAAGTGATTTACAGGGAAAGTTTAGCATTGTCAAAATCAAAGCACATCAAAAATATACAGGAAAGGCTACAGTAAATGCTTTGGCAAATGGCAAAGCAAAGCAAGCAGCTAAAACAGGTGATTGTCATAGGTTCATAGGTAGGTACTAGGCTATCGGCCCAAGGGCCTACATAAACGTAGCCGACAAGGTTCAATGGCTTATGCCACCCAAGAAAGTTATTTTCCTGTGCCACTGTCGAGCAGAGACACAGACGTGATCCCCGGGGTGTATTTCCTATTTCCCATCCACTCATCAAGATTTTTCTTGAAGAGTGCTAATGAAGATAGGTTCATAGGTAGGAATAAACAGCCTCTGCAAGGCTCAAACCCAGGACCCTGTATACTACAGTCATAGTAGTTAACCACTAAGCCATTATAGCAGTCTAGACTCTCTTAACTGTTTTACAGACAGTCTAAATAGCATGACGGAAAAAAACAAAATAATGTTTTGGTCAGGCAAGATGTTATGTTAGAGTAGTTCCGTCAGACAGTTAATGACATTCTGCAAAATGCAGATGCAGCTTTAAAATCAGTTTCTGCCTGACAGACGGATACAGACTCGGAGATTAAGCCAGAGTGCTAGACAGTTTAAAAAAAGTACGCAGTATTGCAGATGCACATAGGAAATGTACAAAAACAGCTTGTAGACTATGTGGTGAAAGGAAGGGGATGTAATACACGGTCTGTCGAAAATGTATGCAGTATTGCAGATGTACATAGGAAATATTTAAAAACAGCTTGTAGACTATGTGGTGAAAGGAAGGGGATGTAATACATGGTCTGATAAAAAAAACAAACACAGGGGGAACACAAGCAGCTTCTGTTCTACCAGGATTACAGACAGACAGATACACAACAAAGTTCAGAAAAACAGGTGATATATTTTACTTGTAAGAAAATAGGTACCATTAAACAGAATTATCCATATTACAAAAGATGAAAAAAAAGTCAAATACAAAAGGGTATCTATACAGATAATAGTGCTTCTTCAAACTCAAAAATAGGGAAAAATAAAGATAAAAAAATACATTAAGGAACAATCAGTCACAGGAACAAACACAGAGGGATACATAAAAATAAAGTATACCCTATGAAATACCGGATCATGGCAGGCAATAGGCATTAAAACGATAAATTAACAAAATACAGGTTATCAGTTGGCAGCAAAGTATAGGGATCTTTTAAAGCAATGGAAGACAACGTTAGTATACAAAACTCAATGTTAATTAATTAAACAAAGGGGACAGAAAAATACTTTACTGGTTTAATAAACCAGGACAGATTCACAATAAACACAGACATAACCTACAGCCATACAGATTTAAAGTAAAGTTAATACAGATACGGTGTAAAGTTAAAGTTAATACAAATACAGTAAAATACATTTACAGTAGTGCAAATGGTATATGCAAAACTAAACAATGCAATTAAATGTTGGGTATGTAAGTCCACATCTACGTCTGGAAATGGAGTAACATTTAAGGCAGTACCTATGACAAATCCTAAATGACAAAAGGTTCTACAGTAACAAGAGAGGGTCAACCCCCCACATATGTCTCCAAAGGCAGCTTATGCATACAGCAAACTGGTAAAAAAACAGTGACTGTAATGTCATATTTTCAAAAGAATGTATTACATAAAATATAACAGCAAACAGTCTTATAAACAAACTAGTACAGCAAAAACATGGTGTACCTGCCATCCGGGTAATAATACACAGCAATACATACAGGTAGTAAAGTACAGAGTCATTAAAACTTAGACAAATAGCATTTTTTAGCTAATAAAAATCCAAGCAAAAGCAGCACACCATGTTGGTTCATAAAAATCAGTGTATGTTAATAACAGTCAAACAGTAATCAGTGTAAGTTAATAACAGTCAAACAGTATCAGTACAGTAACAGTCTGTTAACAGTCCTATAAAAGTTTAAATTTGTTTCTATAATAGCAATCTATGAACAAGACAAGGCAATCTAAAACAGTTGAAAAAAAAGGAAAGAGATTCTCAGATATAATAGATCATGAGAACAGGGACATCATGATCAGATACCTGATTTCAATATATTTTGGACATGCAAAATTTGTTTGCAAAGGCATGTGACAAGTCAAATTGTTGGGTTTTTAGCCACATACTTACAGAGGGAAAAATGCCATTACATGCAGTCACTGTAGAGGTTACACATACAAGTTTTATGTTTAAAGAATCTTATAAAAATAGAGTTGTAAAACAATCAGCCATAAAAAAAACATTTACAGTTGATGAAAATAGAAAAAGGGATACTCTGTTTTCATAAGAACTATGGTCATGTGAAAAAGCTTGGGTATAAAATAAAAACAGCATGGGAGTTAACACATAATACTTCTTTTTAATGAAGATATGAAAGAGGAAAACTTCTGTTACATAGAGTATGCAGTTCCAATAATGAGAATTACTCGCACATTACCAGAGGAGATGGTAAAAAATCACCAGAAAAAGAGGGAGGTTCATGATAAAATATTAAAACAGCTGGACATAAGAAATGGTGTTATTTCAGGAGCTGAATTTTTCACTGATATGGTGCCACTAAGGCAATATAGAAAGTTACAAAGTTAATAGCAAATGCAACTTATGGAGCTATCTCAGACATAACAGAAGAGATGTGTTATAAAACTGTCAAACAAGTAACTGTTGTTAGCAATGAAGAAAGGCTATTAAGTACAGAGGATCACATTTTACTGTAAATTGCTTTTTTTAAATATTCTTTTCCCAAAGCAATAATGAAATTATGCAATGCAAAAGAAATAAGCTTGTTTCTAATTCAAGGTTTTGCCTTGTAAAGTAAGGGTTAACTTGACAAGATTTTGAAATGCTTGTGTGTAACTGCAAGATTGACAACTTGCTTAAGGAAGCATAAAAACAGTTAAAAATAGATAAGTAATAATGGCTATGTGTAGTAATAATGGCTATGTGTCTATGGTTGGGGTACTATAATTAATTGTTCTTATCGTCATTATAAGATTTGTATTAATAAAAATATTAATTAAGTAACAGCCGTTGGTAAAGTAACACTCTTTAAAGAGAGAGCATTGAATGCAAGGGATTCGTATGTTGCAACAGACCAAGGGATTCAAAGTACTAAAGATCATATTTTGTTGTAAACTGCCTTGCAATGTTCATGGGTCTTAAATAAAAAAGTAGGAATTGATAGATATTGTGTAAATTAAAATGCTTTCCCCAAAATTATACTGTGTGTACGGTGAAGGAAATGTGCAACGCCAAACAGCAGTTTTCAAAATAATATGGCTTGCTTTGCAAGAACAGTTATTTCTTGTACATGTTCAGCTTAGATATTAATAAAATATAGCTGTGGGCTTTACTGTAAAGGCATCCTGTTATAGAAAAAAAGGAAGTTGACTTTCTTGGCTTTCAGATGCAGAAATAAATAAATAAAATGCAGACAGGTCAAGTGACGCAAAGATGATGTAGAGAGACTTTTGTGAAGTCTTCAGATACAGCGAGGACCAAAAAAGGGCATGAAATAACCATGGACTTTTTCATGACACAGACACAAAACCAGAAGAACAACTCACAAAGACATTAAAAACAACATTGATGAAAAGAGTATATAAACTGGACAGTATGTTTCACTTAGTAGTGACGTCTTTGACTAAGTGTGCATTAGTCTATTCATCTGTCTAGCTGTGTTATAATAGAATTAAAATATCTCTGAAAGAATTAACTGTTTGGCAAGAATTTGCTCTAATACAAATAAAGAATAACAGATACAGTAGTACGGAGTTTGTCTGGTCACTTTTGGACATTTTCCTCACTTATCCTGCTAGAACCTGTAGGATCTCCTCCTTTAAGCACATGCCCATCCTCAAGAGTCATTACTCACAGCAGATGTTTTCATATTGGAGTCTGTAAGTTACTGTACATACATCACATGTATTTCTAAGTGAAGAGCAACTTGTGGACCTCTTGCTTGCTGTACAACTCTCAAACTTTACTACATTACAATCTCTGTTTTATGTCACTACTTATATGCTTGATTTATTAACCAGAGGAGAAGCTGTGGATAGGAATTAAAAACAGATGAAGGATTTTACCTGGGAAGGGAAGACAGCAAGGGTCAAGTGGGATAAGCTGATTTGATACCCAATGTGAGGGGGTATTTTAGAGCAACACAGTTCTTATACATAGCAAAGAAAGAAAACTATAATTCAAAGTGGAAAGGAATGATGATGACACAGGGGAGAAGCTCAGAAAATAAGGAGAGACTGGGATTTTGGATGCAGACTCTTAAGGGGAACAACAAAAATCACACAGAGTATTATATTCATAAAAATAGCAGGGAGATTTCTAAGAACAAAACCAGCACAAGAAACGAGAAAAGAGATTCTACCGATAGGGGTGACTGTGGTTAGGGATACAGATAAAAGGCAAGAGGGGCTGGAATTTTTTGCAGAAAACTGGCAAAGGTACCAAAGTTTTGGGAGCAAATAACTAGATAAGGAAAGGTAATAGAATGGGAAGAGGCCAAGCATGTATTTTGACTGCAGGTTAGAGATTGCTTTCCCTATCAAGGATTGATAGAGTATAGACAAAGAGAAATAAACCAGGGGGGGTACTAAATGAAAGACCAGCACTGGTATAGTTTTTAATAGAATCTGGAACAGAAGCTGCCGTTAAAAAAGGAATTATTAGTACAGCATATAAAATACTGCATGTTAATTATAAGAATCAATCAGAGGAGCTTAAAGAATTGGGAAGAGAGATTGGATAAGCACTTCACAAAGAGACAATGGGGGTATATTTGTATATCTCCCAAATATGCAAAAAAGTCTAGAAGATTTATGATCTTTGCCTGGAAGTGTTTACATAGGTATTTTAATACCCCAAGTAGACTCCAAAGAAGTTTTCCCAGGTGGATAGCAAATGTTGGAGGTGTGATGGGCAAAAAAGATGTGGCTGGGAACATTCTTTTTGGGAGTGTAGTGAGCTGGTGAACTTTACAGATTCCCTGCAGCCCACACTGTTGGAGCTGTTGGGTGAGTAGATTGGATCGACTGGGGAGATGATTTTTTTGAGCTATGATACAGAATCAGAATTGCCTAGACATAGTAAAGCCTTGTTGAGTCTAGTTATGGTGGCTGCCAAAAAAAGCAATTACTAGAAAATGGAAATCAAAGTCTAGACCAACCTTACTAGAAGTAATGAACATAGTAACAGAGATAAAACTACTGGAATTGATATATTTAGAAAAGGGGTGGAGAAAAGTACATAGGAAATAATAGGAATTGTGGGAACAATATATGTAGAGAAGGAACAATGTTTAAGAGGCAGGATTTGAATGAGCCACATAATGCTTCACTGACAATGACTGGATAGATTACAAGTGATGTATAACGTTTGCAACTACAGCTTTTTCGATGGTGCCTATGACATATAATGTTTGCAACTAAAGTGGTATCAGTGTTGTTTGTTTTTCATTTATATAAATGTAAGATTGCCTATGTCATACATGACAATTTAATAAAGATGTTTAAAAAATACTTGTATGCTTGATGTCAACTTTTGTATGACCTTGCCAAGCTATCTTATTGTATGTTACTTTTTTTTTTTTTAAATTCTGCTGCAGGAGGAGCCTGAAATTGGTCCAGCTGGATCAGTGCTGTAACTTGGTCAACAAATTTAAATCAATCAATTATATGATCAGCACGTCTAACTAGTACATAAGTACCAGAAGAAGCCTGGAATGGTGCAGGAATTTTATCTGTTTCTTTTTTTCTGCCCTCCCACAGCTGACATCAGCTCCTCACCTTGTACCAGGGCCAGTACGGAGATTCAGGACACAGCTGCAGCATCATGTACTGCTAGGGAGTGTGGCCTGACTTCAACACCTTGTGGCAGCCTTGCCAGCTCTGCTACAGCTGTCCAAAGGAGGTGCTTGCACAACTTCCTGACTAAGCAGCTCATGACTTATGCAGCACAGTGTTCACCAAGCTTGTAAGCTGCTTATTGCAGAAAGTTTAGGCTTCCTCCCTCCTCCCCCCTGAAAGGTGGACTGATATCAGCATCTCACTCCCATGCAGCTCCTGAACTGCCTGTGCTCCTAATTCAACATGGGTCATCTGGGGCGCATTAAGAGCTTTATTTCTTTGCGTCACTGGGGCACTTGGATTTTTATCTGCATAAATCTATTCCCAGCTGAATCTTCAAATGCCATGTTCCAAGCAGGCCACTAATCTTACATACTCCAGAATATGCAGGGCTACAACACTACCAGGATCCAGGCAACTGCTACTGGAAATGCAGATATACAATCGCCTGGCCACCACCAGGAGGCAGTGCTGTTCTGATTTTCTCCCCCTCCCTCCCTAAGATAAGCCTTCTAACCACTGACCACAGCATCCTATTGTACCTGACATCCAACTTACAACCAGGATTTTAATAAAACCTGGGTAACCCATCACCAATACTTAGTAGCAAAACTCTTACACCTATGGGCCAGATCTGCCAGCTTTATGATGTAATGAATGTGTGTTGAACTTTATTTTCATCTTGTTGTGCCTTGACCCTGCACTTTATTCTCTTGTGATCAGCGTATTCTCTGTATGTGCTACCTTGCAGGTACTTATAATTTTGTATCAGAGCACACACACACACAAATTTTATATATATATATATATATATATATATATATATATATATATATATATAAATACACACACACATACCTACATACGAATGCAACACAAACAGTTTCTTAGCTGTAATGCTTTATATCTGACTTCTCATTATTTTCTAGCACCCAGACCAAGCCGTCACAGCTTGCATATAACGGATTTTGTTATTTACCTGTGGATTTGTACAAAAACATATAAATCTGATTGCTAAAAACTATAATATTTAAAAAAAAAAAAACTGATGACACACTTGTGAAAGCACAAGATGGTCTCAAGAATGCCATGCAAGAAAGCTAATCCTACTAATGGTCTGACTCTGCAAATCCATTCCAAGAAACTGGGGAAAGGGTAGAGTAAATACCACTTCCTCCAACTGATATTTGATAAAGAGAGTTAAAATGCTGGGTGGCTGTTACACAAAACTCTCTTAAAGTTTTATTTGCCAAATTCAAGGACCTGAAGCGCCCAGTTGAGTTAAGGTGAGAAGCAATTCATGCCTACACCTTATGTTTCTTGGTACAGAAAATGTACACAGCATTTACACAGACTGACAGAACAGCTGGGAAAGCAGAGTGAAAATTGCAATCTGACTTGGCACTAAGCCAGTAAAAATAATGATAAGACAACTCTGGTAGCATTTAGAGTTTTAGGGACCACTTCCAAGATCAAGCGTAATGTTTTCTCAAGACCTGACGAAAGGAAATACGATAGTGAACTGTGATACAAGGGAGAGCCCAATGCATACTGGACCGTCAGCACAGCACAGAACTGTACAGTCCAGTGGGCAAGCCCATTCATAAACATTTGCAGGTGCAAACCAATTAATGTATATAATTATCTGCTACATGCTAAGTGTAGAAATCTGTCAGATCAGAAGCCTTGTGTATATTCTAAACTACTATCACACATGCTTCAGATTAAGTTAAATTAAACAACAGACACAGTGAGTCCTTACAAAATCTAATGGATGGCACAATAACTGGGACAGCTGCAGAAAGCATGGTCAACACTCTGTACAATCTATTTCATGAAGTGCAGTAATTAACGTTAGGTATTACTTTACACTGCAGACGCTGGGGGATTTAGTCAGGGCTAGTTACAGACCAGGCTGAGTTAGGGACAGCAAACTTAGCAAGTCAGAAGAGAACACAAACAGCGCTCAGATGCTCAGTGATTAATGTTTTAAAAAACATAATCTGTGTGGGTAGCACATTTGAAAACATTGCCATGGTAGATAGCAGATGAAAGATGGAATTTGTAAGTGTTTGTGAAAACGCAAAAATAAAAAAAATCATGTAAAGTTGCTGCTTGTGCAATGCAAGACTTAGTAGCTGTTTGACTTCAACTCACATATCTTACTGATGGCAATGTTGTCCTGTGCACCACATAAAAAAACATTTACACTGATTTGAACTGTATAATCAGGCAAAGAGTGATGGCCCTGTAAGTACACCTTTCAATATCTAATTGCCAGAAATCTGGACAAATCCAAAAATGATAGCGGGACAAAAACCTAAAAAATCATGAACAGATTTTAAATATTGCTCTTATAAACTTAGAAAGTTGCTGGAATAACAGGTTTCATTTTTAAATGCATTTTTTAAGGAAATTAAGTCTGAAATGTAGATATATATCATTATTTAGTGATGTCAGTCCTTAATGAGGTGCCAGGAAACAACACATTTTATGAGGAACAGACCAAAAATATAAGGCAAAAATCTGGACATTCTGCAAAAATTTGGAGAGTTGAGAGGTACACAAGTAAGCAAGTATTGCTCTGTGTTATAGCATCCCTACCAGGGACTCAGGAAGGCAGGGGCTCCATAGTGCTGTACCAGACTGCATGTTTTTTTCTATGGCAAGTAACTTAGTGATGTAGCCTTGCAATGAAGGGGTTCCACTCTCCCACCCTCAATGGACAAGATTTCTTCACTGGAGACAAATTGTCCAGGTCGGGAGCCATGCCTTGCTTCCAGGTCCTCAATCATGCAGCAATTGTGCCCAAGACACACTACATATCTCCAGTTTGTGCCATGCACATGATGTAATAGCAATACAAATTACATGTCTAATAAAACATGCCCAGCAATCACAGTTACGCAAGCTATGCCTAGTGTAACTCTTTAGTTTAGCACTGTGATTCATAGGGGTCTAAGTAACATAAACAAAAGTGAAGTACTTAAGTGTTACCTGTTTTCATCCTTCCTGAATGATTTGGGTCTTGGATCGGTCTTAGGCTGCTTTTCCAGACTTAGGATCAGTAGCTCAGGCTCGTCCCCTTACCCATAATTCACCATCCATACTCCACATTACCTCAGATCAAGTCTGACCCCAGTTCAAAACTACTAAGGATTAATCACACAGTATCCATATTAACAACAGAGTACAAATGCAGGAGTTGGTAAAAATAACCAGAAAATATCTAAATTTGGAATAGAGAAAAAAGGGGGGAAATTTCTATAGGTATATCCTACGGGTCATACCAGAAGTCTATGTAAACATTTTCCACAACATGGAAGGGGAAATGGGAGGAGGAATGTTGAGGAAGGACAAAAACAGACAACACAAATGCATTGTTATGCTGAGTGCACAACTTTTGTATCTGATGTTGTATTCATTTGTTCCTCAATGATTAGGACAGAGTCTCCAGCTGCTTGAAATTCAGGGTTGTTGTTATGGAAGAATATTTCAGAGAATGGCAGAACCAAAAGCCACCCTATCCATGGAAAACATCCAATTTGTAATGAGCAATAAAAGTATGAGCATTGGACCAGGTAGCTTCAGCACAAAGCCTTGAGGGGCCTCAGTAAGGTCAAACATTTATCCTTGTAAACATAAGAAATACAATCAGTGAGTTACCTGTCTAAGGTTACTTTCAAAACCAGGTTGTCCAATTTAGTTAGCCTTTGAAAATTAAACAAAAAGCTGATCAGATTTTCTGAGAGTTTTTTTTATATGCAGGTAAATTCTGAGTTAAGTGCAGCATATACTCTTCCTTTTTAGTGAATTTTGAAAAGAAACTGGTAAATTAATTGTTTGCTTAAATACTGCTTCTGAAGCCACCTTTGGTGAAAAGGAAGGATTGGCTTGCAGGGCAACTCTGTCTTTGTGAAAAATCAGATTTGGAGGTTGAGAAGACAAAGCCTGGAGTTCAGATACTCATGTGGCTGAAGTACTGGTGACTAGAAATATGATTTTCCAAGACAAGAACTTTACACCCACATTGGCTGCTGGTTCAAAAGTGGATTGTGTGAAAGTCTGTAAGAGTAGTGTAATATCCCAAAGAGGAGGGGGATTCTTAATTGGAGGTCTAAGGAGGAAAGGCCTAAATCAGATGCCCTACGCTGACTGCCTTAAAAAACTCCAGCTATACTCTGCCACATATTGTCTACTCAGAGGCGATCTCTGCTTAACATACAAGGCCATGTCAAACCCAGAGCTGTTGGACATGCTACACTTAAAGAAATCACAATCCCTCAGAGCAACATGCTCCAGGGATCTAAACCTTGTCATCACAATAAACAAAACATGCTGGAGGGATAGGATCCTGATCCAGAGACTCCCCAGGCTCTGGAATAGACTGCCCATAGATGTCAAGCAGAGCACCTCTTTGGCCCTCTTCAAAAGGAACCTTGAGGATTGGATGGGAGAAAGGAAATTCACCCTGGGGATCACGTCAGTTGCCCTGCTAGACAGCGGTCTAGGGAATTAAATAGTGTGGGAAGAAATAGCCAGGGAATTGTTATGGCTAGGCTTGTATAGGCCCTAAGGCTGACAGTCTAGTACCAGCTTATGAACCTACCCTTAAGAATGGCCTTACATAATCTGACATAGGAATGATTTTTCTCAATAAGAAAATTGGAGATAGCGGACAGTTGAACCTAGATCATAGAATAACTTGCCCCATTGTGGAAAACTGAGACCAGAAAATCCAAGACTGCCAGCTGAAAGGGGGTCCAAATGTCTCTTCCCGGCCCAGACAGAAAACTTTTTTTAATTTACCCTTGTATATCTTCCTGGTCAAAGGCTTCTGGGAAAACATGAGAATGTGTATGACTTGAAAATTTAACTTGGACTAGCCCATCACTGGAGAAGCCATACAGTGAGCTTGAGGGCTCCAATATCCAGGTGAGGCAGACTGGATGGGTGAAATAAGAGATCTGAAAGCTAATCCAGAACCCAATGCAGGTGTACTAGATGAGGCCAGAAAAAGGAGAACCACACTTGTCTTGACCAGAATGAGGCAATGAGGATGACTTTGTTCTTCCTTTGAAGGCTTTATGTTGAAATTTTGGAATAAGTGGATATGCATAAAGGAGACTGGAGGGGGGCTAATCACTGAAGCATAGCGTGTCTCAGGGTGACTCCCCACTGAAGGGATCAGGGCAAAATACCTGCTGCACTTGGCATTTTGTGGGGAAGCAAATAGTTGACAATGTGGTTGACCCCAGTGACAAAAAATCTGCTTCTTCACTGATGAACTGAGAAACAACTTGTGAGGTAGTAGAACAGATCTGCTCAGCTTGTTTGTCAAGACACTGGACTTCCAACTGCTTACTGATGGCAATTCACATACCAGGGAAGAGAATGCCCACTGCCACACTCTCATCACTTCTTGACACAGGGGATAGGATTGGGATCTCCTTTGTTTGCTGATGTACCAGACTACTGACAAGTTGTCTGTCTGTATCATAATCATTCCTAGAGGGAGAACATCCTGGAATGCCTGCAACACTTGGAGGACTGTTCTCATCACTAGAACACTGGTGTGAAGATTGACCTCTGCATGGGGACTAAATGCCTTGAACCATCTTACCCAAGTAGTGCCTTCCACCTCATCTGGGAAGCGTCCGTGGTCATTGTGGCTTTTGGTAAAGATACGACAAAGGGATGGTCCTGTTGAACCTCTTGTGCTTGAACCCCCCATACTACATGTTTCTAGCACACACTGCTGATCCATATGGGAAAATGCATGGGTTATCATCTTACTGACTATTGTACTGCTAATGTCCACTGGAGTAGTCTCATAAGAAATCTTGCCAATAGAACCAGCATTATTGAAGCAGCCATGGATCCTAGGAGTTGTAAAATGTATCTGGTGGGGGGGGGGGGGGGGGGGTTCTAAAGACAGGAAAGTCAAAGCTTGATTCTGTAAGGTTTAGAGTCTTGACTGCGGTAGTCTTGCTATTTGAGAGACAGCATCTAAGTGAGCTCATATGAACTCCAAGACTTGTGCGGCACAAAGGTGAGACTTGCTGTAATTGACCGTGATGCCAGGTGGATGTAAAGATGAAGCAAGTAATCCTTGTCATGAATCAGGAGATGCTCAGTGGGGGGTGGTGAAGAGCCAGTTGTCAAATTAAGGAAACACCCAAAATCCTAGCAGTATCAAGTGAGCCGCCACCACTGCCATATATTTAATGAACACCTGGGTGGCTGTGGTGAAACCAAACGGCAGGACTCTGAAATGAAAATGACTGGCTCCCAACCAAAAGCAAAGAAAACTCCTGGACCGCCTGTCATTTTGATGAAATAATACATGTCCTGGAGGTCTATCAAGCACATCTAGTCATCTTTCCTCAATGGTGGGAGAATAAAACAAACCGTGACCATCTGGAACCTCAAGCATTTGACAAAAAGGTTCAAATAACTTAGGTCCAAGACTGGCCTGAGGTCCCCATTCTTCTTTGGAATCAAAAAGAATCTCAAATAAGTTCTGAACCCTTGTTGGCCTGGCGGGACCTCCCTGATGACCATTTTTGTTAGCAGTTTTTGTATTTCTAACGCTGCCACTTTTCCCTGATGAGGGGTGGTACATTGCATAACTTTTTCATTATATGTGGTGGAGGTTGAGAAAATGGAATGTAGTAGCCCCTGGTAATAATCCTTTGCATCCAGACATCTTTGGATTTAGACATTCAGGCCTCCAGATGCAGAGATAAGCACCCCCCCACAAATGCTTCCAGACAGCAGCTGTCAGGCAACAATTCAGGAGTGCTGATAAGGCTTCTCAGTGAGCAGACCCTGAAGCCTTGATTCTGTGGGCCTTTCTTGCCTCAGGGGTGGCATCTATTGTTAGAGATTCCTCCTCCCTTTGCCACTGGGAGATCTGTCTCCAAAGCAGTCTTGTAAAAAATCTGGGATTTTTGGAACCACATTTTGCTTTTCTGATTCCTGAAAAAAAAGGTCTTTCGAGGTGGAAATCCATATTCCTATGGCAGACACAGTTTTCCCATCGTGTTTACTCCTGTAGCGCTTTTCCTTAATCTTTGTTCCAAAAAGGGTCGATCCATCAAAGGCAGTCTTGATGAATGATGTCTTGAAAGGCTCCACAAAATTACACAGGTGCATCCAGACATGACGCCGAAATATAATGCCTGAACCCACCACTCTAGAAATACCCTCTGTCAAGTGAGAGATCAGAAGCATGGAGGAATTCGAAATGGATTGGAGAGTGGCCAGCTGAGAAGATATGGTTTTGTTATCCTCAGCAGACATGGACCTGGAAAGAGACTTGGAAAGATCTTAAGTCCAGTCTCTCTGGAATATGTAAGGTGCACCAAATAGTTCAGCAACCACAAAGCAAAGGTCATTGAGGCATAAATTCTCTTCCCTTTATCTGTCCAAGGCCATAGACACTTTTTTCCGGGGATGAACAGTTGGACTCTTTTTAATGAGTTCCTTTTTGGTGGTTGCCATCACTGCCACATCATCAAACAGGGCGCTGTTGCTCCAATAGGCATGGTCATAAAGTGATACTAAATCCTTGTCCCCTCTTTTGGGTATTGGCTCTGACATAACCAGATGCTTCCAAGCTCAAAGAGAAATAAGATCCATCATTTCATCTGCTGGGTGAACCACCGAAGAAGAAAGTGAGCCAGTACTGAATGCCTCATGGAACACAGACTTCTTCTGGGAAGGGGCTTCAGAAGACCAGCCACCTTTCTGTCTCAAAAGCTCAAGAATGGCTCCGAACAAAACATCCTCAAGGAGTGATCTGGGGGAGCCCTCCCCTTCATCGAAGTCTATATCTTCTGTCAATGACTTTTGTGGGGAGTCAGTGTGCTCACTTATGAGGAGCTTCCATGGTAGGATGAACCAGGGAAGACTAAGACATCTGAGGGGAATCCTGAATCAGGACTGGTTTAAGAATGGATCAGACCAGCTGTCCCAATGGAACAGAATAAATGAGTAGGGTCAGGACCCAGGGCACAGTTGAGGAGTAGGAAGAGGACCTGAGGCGGGTAAGGATGCCCTATCTCTTGAAGATGAAATAGCTTTCTCCACTGCCTCAAAGTCAGAAGCCAGGGGGGGATCCCAGAACCATTTCACCAGGAGCTGAAGTTAACTGACTAGTCCGCTCCTGCTTCAAAGTGGAGGTAGGAGATGTGCTATTTAACTCTAAGGCCTTGAGGGGTACAGATGGCTTTGGAAGTCTTGGAGTAGAACCCCTACTCATGAATCTTGAGCCGAAGCTATGGCCCCAACAACATCACTACCAGTTGTGTCAGAGATGATGCCGGAATTGATGAAGTCCATAACTTTGGATCTGACAGAGGCAATTGCAGGGTCTCAGGTCCGACAACTCATAAACCAGAGGATGGATCAGAGTAGGTGCAGCTAAAGGGGTCTGGGATAGTGCACAGCATACAGGTCCGATGGGAGCCACAGATGGAAGAACTCCCAACTATATTTGGGCCCTGAGGAACTTCCTCATCATTTTGTCCAGATCCACTTTGAATAAAGCTCCTGGAAGACCTACAGGAGGAAGAAAATGACAGGGTCTGGAAGCTTTCTGAGGATTCTCCTGATGAAAAAGTGAATGGACTATTGAAGGAATTGGCTCTGGTAAGAACTGTGGTTCTTAACAAAAAGTAGTTCTCACAGCTGAAAGACATGGATCTGCTGTGCTGGCCAGATCCAAAGGCTTTTGAATCTTTGGAGGAGAAGCAGAGTCCAGAGCTGAAGTAGGACAGCAGTCATGGGATCACTTCCTTTGCTCCTTAGACTAACATTTTCCCTGTAATCCTCTTTTGGCTTGTCTGCAGATTTCTTATTCAATGGGGATACTCCAGAAGTAGAAGCTGAAGAAGAAGGAGGAAGAAGACCCCTCAGCACTAACTTATTTCTGCGCTCCACTAAAGCTCTGTGATCAAAGGCAGAGCAAATGTCATATCCAGTATATAAACGACTAGCTCCCAAACAGTATATACACTCAGAATGAGAGTTGGAATTAGGGATTTTATGTCCACAAGATATGCATTTCTCAGACCCCGTAGGTTTATATGCCACTATTAGCAAAACACAAAGGAGAGAAACAGTGAAACACTAGCTAACACAGCAGTATACCATCAGTCGTAATGATAAAATCTCTACATGAGATGAGAAGTACCAACAATGGTAGAAGAATGCTCCCTACCTGAGTATGTGGTAAAACAACAAGAAAGAAGACGAAGGAAAAGAATTTAAAGAAGGCACAAGGCACCCCTTTTTTTAAGATACCAGGGAGGAAAAAGAAGACGGCAAAAGGCGAAAACCAAAGGAAATTCTAAATATATCTATATATATATATATCTATCTATATATATATATATATATATATATATATATATATATATATATATATATATATATACATATAGGTTAGTACTAGGTTATTTGTCATTTGCAGGCCATTTTAAGCCTAGTGAAATTTCCCAACCCAAAGGTAAGAATCAAACCCTGTACCTTGTGTCTGTGAGGCAGACACTTAACCATTAAGCCAACCCCCAACTATATATATATATATATACACACACACACACACACACACACACACACACACACACACACACACATTACATATACATACTCTGCAAAAAAGTTTATTGCTTGGTTACTCTGAAGTCTCAACTAAGCTTGTCTATAGTGCATGTTTTTCCCCCCTGATTTTTTAGGATTTTGAGCCAGCTGCTTTGTTGTGCACAATTACCAGTTTTCCCTGTGGTCTATTGGTTTTCCTTATGGGAGGGAGATGTCTTACCTCCCTAAGGCTGGAAAGCTATTGTGCCTCAACACTAGGATCTGTGCTTTATAGTGTGTGCGTGTTTTGTAAGTGTGACCTAAGCAATTTGTTCAGAAACATGCTGGTGGGTTTTGAACATGTGAACTTATTTCTTGTTTATTATAAGAAGAACAACATATGAATTTCAATTCAGAGGATTATCTTCCACTAGGAAGAGGCTGCAGTTTGCAGTAAAACCATTTTGCTCAATTAAATTAATCAGTCATTTACTTTGGTCCACTTATCCTTTGAATAACTTTAGTTGCCTGTGTGCTGGATTTATTTCTGGATTTTATTTGTTATTCTAGGCACCTTGTGAATTTGCTGGTTCACGTATGGCTTTTGGATGGCTTTATTTACATTTATGAATTTACACATATATACACACACACACACAACACACTAATTTTACTAATTGTAATTTAAGTGGCAACAAATTCTTGAAATGAATGATATACACACACAGTGCAATAATGTCTAACAGCAAGAAAAAAAAACATTGATATGGCATATGCACATGTATTTCTCAACAGAAATATTTTCATAGTCTAACATCAGCAGAAATGTTATTATACGTGTAAAGATTTTCATGTCTGAGATAGAGTAAAATCTTCCCTTATCTCTTGAGAGGGCAGTGGAGAGGAACCAAAATGGCAAGTGCATAATGACAAACCCCAGTCCCAGACATACTTGACTAATAAGCAGTAGATAAGACAGCATATTCTTGACTTAGGATGTACAATATGTGTAGGAATACAGAAAAAAATGTGGCTTGAAGTTCTAACTAACAAATCTGAATGTTTTCAGAATCTGATATCCATTATTTGGGCATAATTATTTTTTTTGTTTGAAATCAGGTGTAACTATATTCAAATGACTTTATATGTCATTGCTGTTCTGTATCCTGAAGTAATATAAAATCAGTGTGTAAAGTAGTAAGAAAGCAGGTAAAAGTCCTTTTAGAATGAAGAGAAAAATGCACCTGCATTCAATGGGCAATAACAGAAAAGGGCAAACTGTGCATAGGCTAGGGTGGGATTTTCAGGAAAAAGAAGCATTACTGCAGTTGACATCATAACAAAGAAATTCAACTGATAAATCTCAGTTAGGTGTCCTCAAGTATGTATAAAACATAGCTAGTGGGCGAGTTCCCACAGTACTGCGTTGTTGCTCCTAAATACAACTCCTGTCTAACACCTGCCCAGTGTCTTGAGCAGACAGGTACTAGCTAGCCCAGTTTATTTTACACTACAGCAAACCGAAAACAATTTACTGTTTATACTATAACAAAGTGAAAATGATCAAGTATCTTTCTGAGAGGTCTGTATACCAAGATTCATTCAATGTAAACAGTCAAAAGAAAAGGTGCACTTGGCTTTTATCCTAATATTGCAAACATTGGATAAGGATGGTCTTTTTACTAGTTACTGCAGCACATTACACAGCATCAGTCAACTTCTATTTACTTGCAGGCAACACAACTGTTTAAGCAGAAAAGATCCATAAAGCACAAATGCCTCTAATTCAATGCTGACCTAAGAGCATTACAATAATTAACTGACTCGAACACCTTACACATTGTTACTGACATTTCTTAGTGCAGTCTGTGTACATTCCTGAAATGCACCTGAAAATGGGCACTGTTCTTCTACACTGAGCTTACTAGGTCAACAAAAACTAATAAATGCATACAGTCAATGATAAGAACATAAAATCCAGATCAACAGAAAGAAGACCATTAGTAGTTTGCATATTTAACCCTTGGGCTATAGAGTTGAAAAAAATCTTTTGCAGATCCCAGAATCACTGTAGTCCCACACTTGCCCTCAAAAGAACACTGGCAAATTCAACAGTCTGAAATTTCCTACGCGGTAGCGTTGTTACTTCACAGCAAGAGGTTCGCCCGTTCGATTCTCGGCTTGGCTTGGGAGTGCCTTCTGTGTAGAGTCTGCATGTCCTCCCCACGGTTGGGTAGCGTTCGAAAGACATGCGTGCGTAAATGGGCGTTCCTTCGTTGAAGGTTGGGCGTTGAGCTAGCACCTCGGCGTTTCGTAAAAATCTACTACCAATCATTAGCGGACTGAAGTTCCGCTGTGGCAACCCCTTACCTGGAAAAAGCCGAAAGACAAACAACTCCTGATAAACAAGTAAAACTTTAATATTTAGAAATGGACATGAGTGCTATCTGGGATCCCAGGGATGCTGCATTTTGCTTTTATTACAGTAGCCATGGAACGTATTACCATGGAACTTATAAACAAAGACACTGGCAACCTTCAAACACTGGACCCCACCCAGTTTGGGTTCGTGATGGGGCAATCTTGTCTCCTGAACCTGACTGACTTCCTCGAATCAGTCTCCAGAGCCATGGACGCAGGTAAGGCGGTCCACACACCCTATCTGGACCTTGCCAAGGCCTTTGACACCATCCCCCACTCAGGAATCATAGATAGACTTGCTAAGCTGGGCATTAATCCCTACATCACTTGATGGGTTACCAACTGGCATACTGACAGAATACACACTGTAAAAGTAGCTGACTCCAAATCCAGCTGCAGACAAGTGACAAGTGGAGTACCTCAGGGTTCAGTCCTGGGACCGCTCTTGTTTGGCATCTACTTCTCTGAAGTACAGGCCAACACTAAGGGAGTCTGGCTAACAAAGTTTGCAGAAGACTGTAAACTGGGAGCCATCATTGAATCCCCAAATTACTACTTGATGTGGATACTCTACAAAAGAGCCTTACAGAAACAGATGCTTGGTGCCAGAGCCATGGGCTCAGGCTCAATGCCAAGAAATGTATAGTTATCCCCTTTGGTAAAAAACATGTACCCATGAATTACCACACAGGTGGCAGTACACTAAACACCCAAAGTGTGATAAGACACTTAGGGGACACAGGTGGACATTGGTCTCACCTTTGATAACCACATCACCACAACAGTCAGGAAATCCTTCTATGTGGCACACCTCATCACTAAGGGCTTTTCATTCAGAAAAAAAATGAGGTCATTGTCCCACTGTACTCATCTCTCATTAGACCCATTATAGAATGCAACACCCCATTTGGTATGTACCTCTCAAGACATCTGCAACAACTGGAAAAAAACTTAAAAAACTCCAGCTATATACTCTGTCGCACATCGTCTACTCAGAGGCAATCTCTGCTTAACATACACGGCCATGTCAAACCCCGAGCTGTTGGACATGCTCCACTTAAAGAAATCCCAATCCCTCAGAGCCACACGCTCCAGGGGTCTAAACCTTGTCATCACAATAAACAAAACATGCTGGAGGGATAGGTTCCTGACCCAGAGACTCCCCAGACTCTGGAATAGACTGCCCATACATGTCGAGCAGAGCGCCTCTTTGGCCCTCTTCAAAAGGAACCTTGATGACTGGATGGGAGAAAGGAAATTCACCCCGGGGATCACGTCAGTTGCCTTACCAGACAGGGGTCCAGGGAAGTAAATAGTGTGGGAAGAAATAGCCAGGGAATTGTTATGGCTAGGCTTGTACAGGCCTCAGGGCCAATAGCCTAGTACCAACCTATGAACCTATAACTGATCAGACAGACATAGCAGCACAGCACTAAACCAAGAATACTTCACAATGGTCCACTATTTTTCTTGAAATGCACACCAAGCAGAAAGTATGATGCTATTTTTTACAATTCTTAGCTAAAATCCTTGTGCCATTGCATCATGCTAGCATCTCCAGTATGGAGTTTAGATCCCATAGAGAAAAAAAAATGTAAGGAATGCTTTAGAGGAAAGACAGCATTTAAGAAGGCCCCAACAACTGTATTAGCTGCTATCTGTGGAAAAATTGGCACACAAGCAGAAAGTGCAGACACATGCTTTGTTAGAGGAACTTGTTCGGTTACACATTCATTGGTGTACTTCTAAATTTCAAAGTTTCAAAACCTCAAATTTCTTATTGTCGACACCATAAGATTGAAGTTCTGAAACTTCAACATTTAAATTAAAAAAAAATGAAAACAAGAAACATTTTTTTTTACGTTTTTGCAGGAGAGGCAAGCCCCCCTGCACCCCCACGCACCCTGCTAATTAAATACACCAACTCTGAGATCGCACTACTCTGAGGAAAATGGTAAATATACTGTTCCCTGCTGTATGGCAATCTCCATTTAAATGGTTCGAAGTTTCAAACCTTTGATCTTATGGTCTCGACCATAAGAAATTCAAAGTTTAGAAACTTTAAAATTTAGCAGTAGACCCACATTCACAGAGTTGATTTAAATAATCTAATAACTATGGACTACAGAACCAAATCGTCATAGTCTTTAAAATAAAATACAGTTTATTGTTATTTTATTTGATGTAGGTCTTTGTTTCCTTGCAGAGTTGGAAATATTTGGCTTCCCTCTAGTTTGCAGCTGTACCATGTTATAGTCATATCATTTGCAACAACTAGTAGGTAATCTGGTATAAAGTTGTTTTGGTGGGCTGACACAGCTCTGGACACTGTTTTTCTTTCTGGCTGATATATTCAGCCCTTTCTTTTTGAGACCACTTACCTTGCACAACAGATCATGAAGTGGACCTCTTGAGCAAAATGCAAAAAGTCTACTGTCAGCTATTGTGTTAACAAGGCTCATTACAAAGGCATTCCTATGATGGTACAAGGGTCTAGCCATTAAAACAGTTCCTTTTTGACTGGTGGAGAAAAGTGAATCAAAACAATAGGGCAGGCAAAAAATGTTTTCAAATGCTCCTGAGAGCTCTCTATAGTATTTTCATTTGAAAGGCTGAATGGGAAATTAGAAAAAAGCTGATATAAAACATAGGGCTCCTGGGGAGTTATCTTTTGATTTTAATTTACTCTGTGAAGTCTTCCATCACATTGTGAATTTCGAACAGTTTTGCCTGGCAGAGTAGTACATCCATCTAGACAGACGCTATGGCTGGATTCAGAAAGGGTACAGATACTGGAAGGGGCGGGAATAATTTCTTGTAGTTCAGTGTGACCCTAAGGAATGCATCAAGGAGAATCCCAGACTTGCATGTTGAACAGTTGTTAAGATTCAGCTACAAACAGACAATTGTCTGGAATAGAGATGATGGTTTTGTTTTCAAAGATATGCAAACACAGTGGAACTAAATATATGATAAATTCTCTAAAGGTTCTGCATAGCACTAATGGCACTGCTGAAAGTTGAAAACTGAAAATGTGGACAAAGAAATGAAACCTGAGGTATTTCCTGTCAGATGGACACAGAACATGTATATAAGTTCAGTGTTCCTATACAGGACTCTTCTCTATAAATGGCAAAAGTGTCTTCAGTGTTACAATGTTGAATTTCCTACCTACAGCATAATGTTCAGGTGTGACCAACACAACACTGGTCTCAAGATGTCCTTTCTGGAAATCAGAACCAGTCACCAGTAGAAGTCTTGGCCTCTTCAGTGTCACAGTTCTGAATTTCATTGCTTGAACAAAAACTTTCTGGTCTGACAGATCTAATCTTAAGATGCTCTCCCTTTTAGGAACCAGAAAAAGTCTGAAGCAGATGCCTCAGTCTATTGATCTTGGTGGCATCCACTGCACCATCTTCTTTAGCAACATCTGTTCCATCTCTTCAGATGGTACCACTGTACTGCCTTCTGTGGGGGGTCTATACAATATCCTCGAAGAGGCGTTCTATTAAACGCCTCTTCATCAACACGTAATCAGCGAAGTCACTAAACCGGGAATGTTCACATCAGTGATTTCTTTCCCTAAGTAGTACAAATATTTAGTTAGGGGGGTGGGGGGCACAGAGGGCAAGCGATTTCTTTCCCAGGCAATAAATTGCTGTTGTGAGCATTCACAGTTTAGTGACTTCACTGATTACGTGTCGATGAACAGGCGTTCGCTGGAACACCTCTTCGAGGATTTAATATAGACCCCCCTTCTGTGGCAAGACTTGCTGCTGCAACGCCTGACTTATTTGAAGTGAGAGAGCATGGAGGATGGGATGGACTTTCTGTTACTGAAGAAATTCTATACTGAAACCTTGAACTATTGTTTGCCTGTGGTTATTATCTACCAACGGGTTAGAGATGGTGAAACTTTTCCACAATGTTTAAGAGGGAATACGAAGAGAGAGGGTTGGGTATGCACTCACTCTAATATCTTCTGCTGGTACTTTTCCCTCTAGCGCTTGAAGTAGTCAGTAGTCATTTCCCTCTGTCCTGTCTTTGTTCTCAAAACTGCTGGGTAGAGGGTGTGTTACACTAAATCATACCATTAACAAAATATATTTTTATTTGAAACAAAGATGTAGAAGCATGGTATATTTCTTTGATTGGCGATCTGGTACCACCCTTCTCTCAATCATTCATTCATTATATAATTTTCTGACTAATCAAAGAATTAAGTCTTTTGAAAAAGAATCATCTTGCAAATTAGGCTTACCACCTTCTGGATAACTTTCAATTCATAGTCAAGCATGTCTCCTGAGTGTCTAGCTTATAAAGTGTTGTATGATTTGGAATTACAAGCGTTATTAAATATTGAAATATGTTTTAATAAGAACTTGAGCAATTAAATAATATACTAAATACACTGTTAAAGAAGGCACATTTATTACATTAAGTTTAGGAAGTCATTGGAAACGATTGCTCCTTAGAGTAAAGTGAAATTCATCACTGCAAATATTTAAGATAAAATCAGATAACTGGTTTGGAAATATGGTGTATTCTATGAACATGGAGTCTGTGCTATTACAGACCTCCAGCACTCCACAGTTATATTAAACTATGAAACTAAAAGAATTACAACAGACATGATGAATCATGTTTCACAAATGTGTGCTCCCATTTTATCCGCAGTGGCAGTGACCCTCCCATATTTTCTTTATCCTCTGTATCAGGAATTTTTTGTAATATTTCTTGAACCTGACCCAATTCAAAGCTCTAATAAGGCATAATGGAAGCTAATCAGTTCAGAACTCTTAAAGATGTAAGACCTTTTTACCATATCTTCCCAGCATTCGCAATTCCCTGAAAAACAATGCTGCTAAAGAAATCAATCTCTAATTATGGCATGTAGCTGACAAACATACAGCTGAAGGATATGACTTTAAGGTACTATCACATCCTTCCTTATGACTGTTGTACAGTCAATCACATTTTTAGTGTTGAAGACTGTGTGACAGGCTAAGCAATGTCAGCTATTATGGCCTCATTAAAGGTATTAATTTCTTCTTCTGCATTCTGGTAAAAGCATCACACCTCTATATCTCTGTGAGGGAAGAATGACCTATAGGAGGCCATATTTTATTTTATTTTTTTATTTATATCTTTTATTAACTCTGTTGTTCAACTGTGTTGATAGCCATTTCAGTAGAAGCTTAAGAGCACTGTCTAGTTAACTGACTTGCTCAGAATTGTACCGAAGGTAAATAGAAACCAAATGAATCAAACCCAGGAATATGTGATAAAACTCACTGGCAGCTCAGTCTTTATTGTCTGTGCCAAACTGCCAGGCAGTAAATACCATGACTTACAACATAACGACACACCCTCCTAGTTCAGTGGTTCCTCACATATGGAAATTACAATCACTTAATAATTTTCAGAAGATGCAACCTATGGAAATCTTCTTAATCAAAAGGAAGAAGACAAAGGCTCATTTTATTTCTTTTTCCTTCTTAAACCTTTGTTGATAATGGTGAAGGTTCTCTCCGTTTTTTTCTGAAGGGAGACTAATATTGGTCAACAAAGGAGACCAATACTGGTACAGGCAGCTGCAGAGGAGCCTCTTGTTGTTTGTCTTTTTTTTGGCTTTTCCTGGTTAGGGGTCGCCACAGCAGAACTTCGGTTCGCTAATGATTGGCAGTAGATTTTTTATGGTGCAGAGTTGCCAGCCTGACGTCCAACCTTCAGCGAAGGCACGCCCATTCACGCATGTCTTTCGGAGGCCACTCGACCATGGGGAGGACATGCAGACTCCACACAGAAGGCACTCCAGCCGTGAATCGAACAGGAGAACCTCTTGCTGTGAGGCAACAACGCTATCGCTGTACCACCGCGGCTTCGCAGAGGAGCCTCTTGTAAAGTGTTTAAAATACTTCTCAGCAGAGTCAAAAGAGGATGCTGCTGGAAGTTATTTTTTTCACAAAAGTGGCTTCTTCAGTGGGAGAAGGTAAAGGTTTATCTGCCACAGTGTAGTCAGTCAGCCACTGATCTCTGCAGGTGGTCATCCTGGCCAAGGAGATCAAAAAATAAAAAATAAAATAAAATATGTAAGTAGGACAAGCTATTGTACAGTACTATTTTTCATTTGATACAGCTAAGGGTCCATCACTACTTCTAAGACAGTCAGAAGAAAGCAAAAAGAGTGACAAATGTTGCAAGTACATGGGATTCCTGCAGCACTTGTGCCATTTTGAAGTAGCAAGACCTGTACTGGTTCTCAAAGGAAAGAGCCGCTGTTGGAAAAATCTAGCCAGCCATCATGAAAGCAATAGGTTGATAAAACTCAGTGTTGTGATTCAGTTATCAGGCCCTTTCCGGAAGGAGATATATAATTTCAAAGTATACTGTCCTCAGACATAGCGCAAATGGTAAGCCACAGTGCAGGAAAAGAAAAAGTGGTTTTACCAATCCCTAGTTATTTCTTTCTCTCCAAAGAAAAGTAGGGATTTTTAATGCTGTAATAAAAATCCTACCAGTCACAGATCTGCTGACAGTATCAGTTTTGAAAACAACCCTTTACCACAGTGTTATGGTTAACAAATGGAGTGGAAACCATCCCTTCACAAAGTAACCTCTTCTGCCTGTCCAATATATTTATCACTTCAAGTTCAAAATGCACAAATTCTTTCTGCATACCAAGAAAATAACATTCTAGCAGTTGATCTCAGTATAATTCTGAATTTGTAAATCTATGGTAACAACACCACACCTTAAAATGTGATAAGCTATTTACAATAAACAAACCAGAAAACAAGTAGAAATGATTAAGTAATATATATATACACTATCAAATGCAGGCAGAAAAGGTGAGAAACATAGGTACTACATAACAGTATAGCCAAGCAACTCAAGTTCACACCCTTAGTCAATTGACTAGTTCACCTTCATTGTATGATACACTGACTATTCGAACATGTACAGATCGACTATTTTATATATATATATATATATATATATATATATATATATATATAATATATTTATGTATACCTTTCATAATTAAATATCACACATCTTAATGAGAATAAGGTCTGCCGCAGTGGTGCAGCGGTAGCGTTGTTGCCTCACAGCAAGAGGTTCTCCTGTTCGATTCTCGTCTGGAGTGCAGGGAGTGCCTTTTGTGTGGAGTCTGCATGTCCTCCCCGCGGTTGGGTGGAGTTCGAAAGACATGCATAAGGTTGTGCCTTTGTTGAAGGTTGGACGTCGAGCTGGCACCTCGGCGTTCGTGAAAATCTGCTGCCAATCATTAGTGGATAGGAGTTCCGCTGTTGCGACCCCTAACCGGGAAAAGCCGAAAGACAAACAACAACACATCTTAGTGAGAATCTGAAAGACCTCATTATCATCACGCTGTGAAGTAGGAAGTTAAACCATCAGGAATTAGTAACAGGTTAATTCAAACGGGGACTGCCCCAGCGATATTTAGTAAGCTGTGGCACAGCTGTAGCAGTAATAAAAAGAAGTTATGTACATACTAAAACATTTCATTTGTGTTGTCCATTTTCATTCTTCCTCAGCCTGTGGGTTTCGGATCTGACCCTCAGATCTGACTCAGCTGGTTTATGAGCTTAGGATCCAAAGCTTCAGCTTCTCCTCTCCATCCCATAATGCCTCACCCCCCCACCCCGATTATCTCAGATTGAGTTTGCAGCTAATATATATGCAGAAAAATATCTATATAACAAATTCAGAAGTAATCACATATCCACCTGTGACAAAGGGAGACACTGCCAGCACAGCTACCTGGAATTTTGTAAATAATGAATGCCATTTCTGAATATCAACATGATCTATATAAGATGCTTGTGTTATAAATGTATTAGAACTGTATGGCATGTGTATATCAACCTGGTATGTGCATACATGTGTGTTAAAAAAGGTATTTTGTAAAGTAATGAGTTTAAAGATGTATCCACAGTGTGCCCTACTGGAATAGAACAGAAATGTACATGCGCTATTGTAACTGTTTAGACATATGTATTTTAACAGTAGAAACTGGGATACAGGAGATTAACCTCAGTCTAGTAAATTTTAGAAAAATAGCTTACTTTATGGCAGCAAGGAGGAGTCTGTGCTGAGAGGCTTTCTGTATTGTCTCGGAAGTGTTTTACTGTTTTATGACTTCCAGTATTTGCCAAAGATTCGAGGAAAACCCTTTTCTATGTATTTTTACAGGTAGGTACTAAATACTACCAGTTGCCATCAAGGATTATTTTGGGGCCTGGGAACTAGGAGTCGGATGACAAGCAATGATGTCATTTTGCAAGTTATCCCAGCAGTAATATTTGAGATATTAATTTGAGAAATCTCTTGGTGAGACACAGCATTCTGTATTCTGTCTTTGACCTGACAACTATAACTAGAAAAGATCAATTCACCACATTTGCCTTGCTCTGTAAGCAAGTTAACTAGGGCCTAGTAATTCTCTTATATTATTTATTATTAAATGTATTTAAACTTTAATTGTGGCTGATCTTTGCAGATATATTTAAGTTTTGAGACTACTTGCATATTTATTTGGTGACACTGTGTGGGCCACTCCTAATAGCCTTCCTCTTGGTCAAACTACCATTTGTAGTAATAATATTACACAGTAATATTGGACATCCTTTGCATTACATCCGAGTGACACCTCCAGGTGCATCTGCAGTTAACCCCTACTGCTCCTCTAGGCGTCAAATATTACTTGTCCATACTTGCATTAATAATTCCAAAACCACGCTACATACAAGGTATCAGAATATTTTATCTTGAAGCATACATGATGGCAAACAGAATTGTACTGATATTTGACCTCTGTCATTGAGTCTTTATTAGAATTGTAAGGTGATAACTTCATTTTTAAAGGCTTAGGCCACACCCACTAGGAGTTAAAGGTACACACTCAAAAGACTTGTACAGGAGGGAATGGGTCTTAAAGTAGCTGTCAAGGGGTTCTGGTGGCAATGGTAACTACCTTATAGTCTGGGCAAAAGGGGGCATAGCTAGTAAATCTGTGCTAGCCTTTCCCATGTGTGTGTGTGTGTATAAATCAAATCTTCAAGAGTGTGTATGTCAGCTACTTGGGCAGGGACACAAAGCACTGATGGGACAGAGAGAGTGCTGGTGGACTTGATTGAGAACCCTGGCTAATGACTCAACTCTATAGCTCTGCCAGTGGGGAGTCTTATTGGGGATCTGGAGAAAGAGGAACCAGCACTGGACTGTGTGCTCTTAAGGGAAATTGCATGATGCAGAGAGCCACATCTGGAAATACTGTGTGTGTAGTCCCACTGAACATCCCCCCACAGGAGCCAGTGGTGAGGTTTGAGGCTTCTTGATTACTGACCCAGAGGTCGGATATCCATGTCACATATTGGTTGGCAGTGGTCGATAGTATATGGATTGAACATAGTAACTGTATCTAAATTTTAATGCATAAAAAAAAAAAAAAAATGAGAGTTAATCACATCAGTTGCAACATAAACCAAGATTCAGAAAGATTACCACCTGGTATAAGCCATTTTTACTGCTAGTAGTAACCATTTCTGATTCTTAGACAACATTGCTGCAGTGCTTACCTCAAAGAGATGTGGAACCACGGTAGGCTGTCTCTGTGGCCTTGCACGTATGATGCGAATGAGGCACTTCAGGGGAGCAACATGTGGCAGTTAGCCATGCGCTCTTCCCCCCAGAAAATGCTATTAGTTAGTTCTTTATGCAGATTAGCAGTGTAAATCCTTACCGACAGCAGCAGCAATAAACTGGGCCAAAGGTCTGTGTTCGCCTATTAATTTCAATGGGTGAAACTGTGTTAGAGGTAAGTGCTAGGGAGTTTAGAGGATAGGTATTGTTGTGGATGTGTGTGTATGTGTGTGTGTGTTTGTCTGCCTGCCTGGGTGACAACAGTAGGGGGTTAGTTATGAGATATTTGGGGTAGGTAAGCGTGTGAGAGTAGGTAATAGTAAGCATGAGTATGACTGGGTGAGGAGGGGTGTTTGCTGAACAATGTGTGTATGTGTGATAGAAAGAGGGGGGGGGGCTAACATACCTCTTAAATTCTCCTGGACTAATGAACAGTGGATGTAATGGTGGGGGGACACTAGACATCACAGACGTAATTAATTTTAATCATCAAAAAAGTGATAGAACAACAGTTTTTTTAGCATGAAAGATGTGTAGGAGCACTGGACACCACAGATTATTGCCACACAATTACTCTAGGCCACTTAAAAAGTTAATAGTGCAGCAGGTCTTACATCTGGATGCACTTACTGAATAATAAGTGTGGAACTCTGTCTGGCATTAATGAGTGACAATAAGGGTCCATGATGTACAGGAGCCTTATTTAAGGCTTCCGATCAAAGCTAGGGGTGAACAATAGATGACAACAAGGAGCCTTTAGAAATACTACTCTAATCCACTGAATAAGTTAATATAGCAGCAGCTTCACGAAGCATTTTCTGAACAAAGCATGAAACTCTAATAACAGACATTATTGAATGACTGTAATCATATGTGATTTATGGGTTGGGAAAAATAAGCGGCAATACTGGAGCATTCTGTAAACTCGAGAAAAATAACAGGTATGGTGGTGGTGGTGTGTGTGTGTGTGTGTGTGTGTGTGTGTGTGTGTGTGTGTGTGTGTGTGTGTGTGCACACGTGTGTTTTTCAGAATGAACGAAGAGGGTGCTTGGGGTACTTGTCCTAACACAAGGCTTTGGCCTCCAGCAGCAGCAATTGCTGCAAGGGCAACAGAGAAGGGCCTGTTAGCAATTGCTGTAATCATCAAATGATTCAGAGATATGCAAGCTGTATGATAATAAAGTCTTTCTTTATTGTGGCTAATGTGGTTTCTGTGATCGCACTAACAAGCTTTTTTGCCTCATCCTTATTGCTCTTGGATGAGCCTTGTCTATGAAAACTGGCCATAATATGTATCTAAGGCTAATAAGGCAGAGGTGAAATGCAGTGTTGAGAGTAGAGGAGGTAGTATAAGAGTGTAATATATATATATATATATATATATATATATATACACATATATAGATAATAAAAAAATGTATGTCAGCCATTGTCACAATAACATTTACAAGTAGATGTCATTAGATAAATCCTAAGTCATGTTTCTTTCTTTATATTCATTTGCTACTTCAGTATTCATCGGTAGAAGCAATGCAGTAAGTGTGGGTTAACTGCAGTCTATATCTATTATTGTAACAAATTATTATTTCACTTAAGACATTTCAAAGAGGCTCAGAAAAGAGAAGGAGAAATTCCCCAGTGTCCTGACCAGATTTCTTTATCTGTATGAAACAGGTTACAGACTTGAATAAAGAGAAGCAGCCTCTTCAGAGAAACAAGCATTTGTTAAATATGTATACAGAAATTGTAAAATTATTTTCTTAGAGAGAATGGGCTCTAAAATCACTTTTTTTTTGTAGAAATCGGGTAGTAAGCCAGTGCAGCGCCAACTGTTTGCCATTTGTAAAATGCTTTTAGGAAACATTGAGCAAGATCCAATGCAGTTATGTCTTGCTCCTGCATAAGACAAGCTGACAAAATTCAAATGCCGTATTTTGGTGTACTCTTTCACTGTGTCAAGATCCATCACCAGATGTAATACAACTGGCTGAGCTGGGATAGCTTGGAGTGGAGGCCTGAGGGGGTGTAAGTGTGTGTGTGTTTGTGTGTGGGAGCCAATGGGGCAGGGACACAGGTAGGGATAGGTTAGGAGGGTGTGAAGGGTTAGAGTGGGAGGAGGCAGTCCTTGGACAGAGCGCTGAAAAAAGGCCAAGTCCCAATGGTATCAGCCTCTTTCACAAAACGGATCCTCAGGACAGCATTTCCCACCTAGGCTCACACCCTTGTAAAAGCAAGGGAAAGAAAACAAATGGTTACTTACATCAGGGTCAGCTCAGAGACAGAGGATAAGGAGGCAACCTATCAACCCACAAGGGCATTTGCATCAGAGGTCAAGAAGGAACTTTCTGATTTTCCCACAGGTTTTTCTTTTCAGGTTTTTGCCTTCTCCAATGGATGTTGGTAGTTAGTTTTAAGCTGTCTCATCGTCGTGTGGGTTGAAGGCAGGATTGGCAGGGGAGATCCAGTCAACTGGGAGAAGGGTCTGAAACTGGCTAACGATCCCTATCACACAACATAAAGTCTCATGGGAGAGTGTAGGACTTATAGATTGTAAGGCATGTTATATGTGAACTACATGATAATAGCTGTCCCTTGATGTGTTCATAGGTTCACAAATTAGTTCTAGGCTAACTGCCCTTGCAAGCCATTTTGAGCATAGCCAATTATCCCTTGTGAAACTCAAACCCTGCACCTAGTGTTTGTAAGGCAAACACCTTAACTATTAGGCCACCCACCCAACCCGTTGAATTGTTGAATAAGGCCAGACATTGACAGTCCTGCTACTCTACAGGGTTAGGGAACTGATGTACAGACTAGTGCAAAACATGGTCTCCCAGAAAATCATGCCTTTGTGTAATTCTCTTAAATTTAAATTGGCATGCAATCTGGCAGTAAGTACGTGGCTGTGTCCCATTTATCTCCATTGATGATGTCTGTATCTTTATTATAAGACATTTGTTGGTAAAGGTTAAAGTACATGTCAAAATACATAAATAAATGTTAAGGAAATAGTGGCCATGTGTTTTGGTGCTGATAGAGAGAAGGAAGAGCTACTCCTAGTTTCAGACAATGGTTCTGCAGTCTGCACTCTTTGAGGCCTGACAGCGAAACATACACTACATCCTTAGCATACCAGATCCAACTCAACGTTCTGCCCCCTTAGATCTGTTGTTTTGCAGTTCCATGCCCAAAATAACAGACCAAGTCTTAGCCTGCAGCAGTCAGTTGTAGCAGTGTTAGCAAAGTTATATGTGCTGTTTAACTGGTTGTTGTGCAGACAGGTATGGTGAATGCCTTGAAAGACTAAGTGTCAACATTCTTAGGGGAGAAACAGACATTGTTATTACTGAGCCTACTTCTGATGTAGTACTCAGCATGCCTTTACTTTTTTTTTAACTAAGTGCTTACAGTGTAATTATCTTCTGTGAGAGGTTTTCTGTGAGGGTATTTCTCCTCAAAAATATCCAGTGCTTTTGACATAGAGTTAAAGCAACATTGTACTGATACCATGACTGCATGTATGCCCTTCCCCCGTAGTAAACAAGCCTTTTATTCCTTTATTGGCATGAAGCCCTCTTGCATAAGACCTACACCTGCTAACAAAAGATTAGACAGAAAGAATAACAAAGGTGATCTGTCTGAAATATGTACTGGTATCATATGTGCAAGGCCACAGAGACAACCTACCGTGGTTCCACATCTATTTGAGGTAAGCACTGCAGCAATGTTGTCTAAGAATCAGAAATGGTTACTGCTAGCAGTAAAAATGGCTTACACCAGGTGGTAATCTTTCTGAATCTTGGTTTATGTTGCAACTGATGTGATTAACTCTCATTTTTTTTTTATGCATTAAAATTTAGATACAGTTACTATGTTCAATCCATATACTACCCACCACTGCCAACCAATATGTGACATGGATATCCGACCTCTGGGTCAGTAATCAAGAAGCCTCAAGTCTCACCACTGGCACCTGTGGGGGGACGTTCAGTGGGACTACACACACAGTATTTCCAGATGTGGCTCTCTGCATCATGCAATTTCCCTTAAGAGCACACAGAGACCACAGTCAGTCCAGTGCTGGTTCCTCTTTTTCCAGATCCTCAATAAGACTCCCCACAGGCCCAGCTATACAGTTGAGTCATTAGCCAGGGTTCTCAACCAAGTCCACCAGCACTCTCTCTATCCAATCAGTGCTTTGTGTCCCTGCCTAAGTAACCGACATACACACTCTTGAAGATTTGATTTATACACACACACACCTGGGAAAGGCTAGCACAGATTTACTAGCTATGCCCCCTTTTGCCCAGACTATAAGGTAGTTACCACTGCCACCAGAACCCCTTGACAGCTACTTTAAGGCCCTTAACAAAGGATGTCCAATATTACTGCGTAATATTATTACTACAAATGGTAGTTTGACCAAGAGCAAGGCTGTTAGGAGTGGCCCACACAGTGCCACCAAATAAATATGCAAGTAGTCTCAAAACTTAAATATATCTACAATGATCAGCCACAATGAAAGTTTTAAATGCATTTAATAATAAATAATAAAAGAACAAGCAAGTACTAAGTATATATTCACAGTGACATCAGAGTTCAAAATCACAGGAAATATTTAAAACAATATTGAAGGACATTCTTAAAGAAAGAAAGAAAGAAAGAAAGAAAGAAAGAAAGAAAGAAAGAAAAAATAATAATACCTAAAGTAAGCTTCACTATATTTGTGATTGAATCTAAGAGAATTATACTATTTCCCTAGTAACTTACTTGCTAGAGCAAGGCAGATGATTGATGTGGTGAATGAATGGTTCTTCTTGTTGTCAGGTTGCTCTGTCTCACTCTGAGATTTCTCAGAATAACATCTAAAATATTACTGCTGGTATAGTTTGCAGAATGACATCACTTCTTGTCATCTGACTTCTAGTTCCCAGGCAAAACCCCCATTGCTGGCAGCTGACAGTCTTTAGGACCTATGAAATAAGCCAATACTATAATACAGGTATAGTCCAAATCAACAACACCGAGGAAGGGTGGTTAGCCCGAAAGCTTTGCAGGAATAAACTTGATTCTTTTGGTGTGATTTCGTTGTTGATTTGAGTATTTAGGACCTACCCACAAAAATACACACACAAGGGCTTTTGCTCAGATCTGTTGAGCTGCTGGAGGTCATAAACCTACTAAACACTTCCACTCTTCCTGAGTGGCAATTAATTCACTCCAAAGACAATACAGAAAGCTTCCTAGTACAGACTTTGTGTGGCTGGCTGCCTTGAAACCTATGAGATAGTATCTTTATGGCCTATAAAATGATTTGATTTCAGATATTTTTCTAAAGTTTGCTGGACTGAATTTGACCCTCCAGTTTCCTCCATTAAAACATATAACATTTAAATAGTTACAATAGTGTATGTATATTTCCGTTCTCTGCAGTAGGCACATTGTGGATACAGTCCAAACTGAAGCACTTTACAAATATCTTTTCAACACACGTCTGTACAAATCAGTTTGATATACACATGACATACAGTTCTTATACATTTGTAGCACACGCATCTTATATAAATCATGTTAATATTCACAAGCAACATATAATTATTTACAAAATTCCAGTTAGCTATGCTGGCAGTACCTCCTTTCATCACACCATATCTTAACTGATGTCCTAGCTTAGAATTTCATACATTTTATTTTTAGTAAACACTCATTTCATTCACTTTGTTAAATCTTTGTGTACGCGGTGGTGTAGCGGTAGCGTTGTTGTCTCACAGCAAGAGGTTCTCCCATTCGATTCTTGGCTGGAGTGCGGGGAGTGCCTTCTGTGTGGAGTCTGCATGTCCTCCCCACAGTTGGGTGGGCGTTCGAAAGACATGCGTAAATGGGCGTGCCTTCGTTGAAGGTTGAACATCGAGCTGGCACCGTGGCATTTGTGAAAATCTACTGCCAATCAATAGCAGACCGGAGTTCCGCTGTGGCGACCCCTAATCGGGAAAAGCCGATAGACAACAACAACAACATTTAGTATCCTACTAAATATCACTATTGTACATCTCAGTAATGTATGCACAATCTGATATTTAATTGCACTGCTGGCCTAGGAAATGACTGAAAATGGTCCTTAAACCAGTTCATTCCTACATTCCCCCAATTACAAAAAATAAATTAGAAAGAATATGTTTAAAAAGCAATGAAAAAGTGGAAACATGGAAATACATTTTTAATATGCAAAACATTAGAAAACTTTTTGGGTTTAACTGTATCTCAAACTGCAAAACAGACAGCTCATTGTGAATTTTCAAAATTTATTTAAAAAATTATTTGATATAGTTTAAATGACAGTACTTCATATTTGTGGCTACATCCCCTAAGTAAGATGTGTTACATGACAACTTCTCAGTGTGCCCTACCCTCTCAAGGCAAGGACTTCACTCTTCAGCAAAGGTGGCCATTCCAGTCACTGGTGTGTGTGTGTGTGTGTGTGTGTGTGTGTGTGTGTGTGTGTGTGTGTGTGTGTGTGTGTGTGTGTGTATCTTATGCTGACACAGTGCGAATGACACAGAGTTCTGCACTGCTAAAAGGCTGACTAGAATAAAGTCTAGTGTATGCAGGTACCTGTTTTCCAATGTTTTGACAGACAGCATAGAATTTACAGCATCACTGCATTCTAATGTCTATACTGCCATTTACTTCAGTGTTCCTTCTACTATTTCCATTTCCACAGAGATTTACTAGAACATTGACTGCAACTCATTCCCCCTCCCCTGTGAAGGAAAGTTACCTCTCTCCCACAGGTCCTCTAGCCTTCAAGGCTTCTCACTGAATCCCAGCCTCTAGTATCACATTCTTTCACTCTTTTTGAGTATGCTTGCACTAAATTTATCTCCCATCCATCTATATGATAACCACTGTTGGTTCATTAGTAAGCAATTATGAGCTGCATTAGGTTAGCCAGATTTATATTTCTCAGTTTAGCTGTATACACACAATGTACCTCATATATGTATACCTACAAATGTCTAATTTTGTCTTTTATATTGCTCAACTTTTTTTCTTCTATCTGTGAATCCATTAAACATGTAAATACGCATGTCTGTCTATCTTACATTTCATCTGTGGCATGCAAAGCCAAGCTGATAGCGAGTTGCAACAGAAATCTATTAACTATTAATGGTTCTTATATTGAGTGAGGCATACTTCAAAAGACTACCAGGAACATTTCACCTTCCCTTGTGCTTGTTCCATAGTATGAATTCATGTTAACACCCAGTGTAAGGGATTTCTGTTTAATATTGCACTCAGAAGATTGCAGAACCAAATACCTACTGTAGTAGGTTACTCCAAAGATGTCATAATCTAGTCTATCAACAAGAACATAGGTGGCCTCCAGACTTTGGACCCAACCCAGTTTAGCTTCATTAAGGGTAGATCATGCTTATTAAACCTGGCAGACTTCTTTGAGAATGTCACCAAAGCCATGGAAAAGGTAAGACAGTGCGAACAGCCTATCTCAACATTGTCAAGGCTTTCAACACAATTCCTCACTCTGGAATTTTTGAGAAACACTCCCAGATAGGGATTAACCCTTACGTTATTAGATGGGTAGCCATTTGGCTCACTGATAAAATATACTCTGTCAAAATTGATGACTTCACCTCCACCAGTAGACCTGTCACCAGTGAAGTACCGTAAAATATACTCTGTCAAAATTGATGACTTCACCTCCACCAGTAGACCTGTCACCAGTGGAGTACCGTAGGGGTCTGTGCCAGGCCCCTTACTATTTGGCATCTATTTCTCAGAAGTCCAGGCCAAAGTAGACGGGCTTTGGCTCGCCAAGTTCGCTGATGATTGCAAACTGCGAGCAATCAATGAGTCCACCAATTATGTCAAAATATTAGAAGAAGGGCTAACACAAACGAATGATTGGTGCCAAAGCCATGATCTAACACTAAATGCAAAAAAAAAATGCATTATTATTCTCTTTGGAAAAATGGAATTCCCTACAATTACAATAATGACAGCACCCCCATAACTTCCAACCCAGTCCTGTGAGACTTGGGAACAGAGGCTGATAGCAATCTGAACTTTGACCACCAAGTTTCCACAGTGGTAAGGAAAGCCTTCTATGTAGTGCACCTCATAAGTAAGCGCATAGAAGTCAAGGGTTGCTATAACTCCACTGTACTTGACCCTTATCAGACCACTAATAGAGTAAAATACACCCTTTTGCATGTACCTCAGCAGACACCTGCAGCTGCTGGGGAGACCTCAGAGGTTTCCCACTAAGAAAATACAGGGACTCCACACCCATGACCTACATGGACAGGCTGAAAGCCCTGTCACTTTACTCTGTATCTTATACGCTGCTGATAGCTGACTTGTGCCTGGTCTATAGGGCAATCTTTAACCCTGCTCTAATGGAAATGCTCCACATCAGCAAGCCAAATGGCATAACAGTCACTCACTCTAGGGATCTCAGCTTAGCTTGTGACAATAACAGAACATGCTGGAGAAAAAGAAAAATGTTTCCCAGCGATTGCCACTTCTCTGGAATAGACTTATTTATGTAAAACAGAGCTCCTCAATGACCCTTTTCAAACACAGCTTAGATAATTGGATGGAAGACCACAAATCTGCCCCTGGGGTGGCACCCATGTCCCTCATGGACAGGGGTAGCCGATGCTGATCACAGAACCACTCTGTTCATAAATTTGTTCTGCAAACTACCCAAAAATAACAAATGGGGATACTTGGAATTAACATGGCTAGGCTTGTAAAGGCTCTAGGGCTGCTAGCCTAATAACCTCCTATGATGAATGGCTAAGTAAATTCTGCACTCAGCATTTAAAACTGGATCTATGCACATAACGAGTAGGAAACCATCTTCTTTATAAGGAGGTATATCACGTGTTTATGTGCATGTCTAAACGTGCAATACTGAAAACATGTCATTTCAAAACACATCAACAGAGGGATACCTATTTAAAAATACAATATCAGAAAAATAAAAACAAGAACGAATCAGGTTTAGAGCACATGCTTAAAAAAATCATTTTTACATTAAGTCAACCAAACTGAAGATATTTTAAATCCTGTTGTTTCACCTCTTTAAGTGTTTACTGTAAGTTCTAATGACGGTTTTAAATGTCATGGGCTAAAGTTTTATCAGACCAAAACATTTAGTTTGAAGGTAAGAGAATACTGCTGTACCATTCAGTAGTGCAGTAGCTTGTTACAATGGAATGGGTGCTATGCTGTCTGCAGTTTTAGGTTTCTGAAGCCCACTGAACTCTGAATCCTTATGAACACAATCTTAGGCATTTATTCCATTTCAGAATTCGAATGCTTCATACCAGTTGACAATAGTATCTTAACAACTAATGTGCACACGCTTATGCCTCCTTGTATTTCGTACTATGTGATATCACAGTCTGACCAGCAGTAAATAAACATCAAACTTCTCTGTAGTCTAGTCCCAAGACCTTATGAGTCATGTATTTGTCCTTTTTTAACCTAGTGGGTGAATTGGTCAAATGACCTTTTTCAGCCATGACCTAAGTTAAAGACATACAAAAACAGCACATACAACAATGTAAATTATTTGCAATATTTACAATTTAGGAGTTGTTCTGTAAAGATGATTAATTTTAATCGATCGCATGGAGGCACTATGATTGTATGCAGGTTAAACAAGTTACTGAGACTTCAGGAAAAATGCCCTGTTAGAAAGCAAACAAAGATATAACAAAGGAGACAAGGCAAAATAAAGTGATAGAGAAGTTCAGCACTATGGTAAGTGATCCAACCATTTACATTTCACGGAGTCAAATAAATGGGACTGAAAACAGCTCCTAAAGTTGTCAGGTCTGGACCAGATTTTTGTGAGGGAGTTCCATACAGGAAACAGTTTGCAGAAGGCTATTTCTGAGAAAAATGTGTGTGTGTGTGTGTGGGGGGGGGGGGGGTGTAAGAGAGAGGGGAAAGGGAGACAGAAGACACTGGAAAGACACTGAGATGTTCCACAACATGACTTTAGTATTGCTTGACTTAAAAGTACTAGAAAAACAGTTGCAAATTTTATGGAACTCTCAAGTCAAATTTTATGGAAGAATATGTAATGTTGTAGTCATGTTAAAGCTGGATGAAACAATGATCATAGCTTTCTTTTCTGGGATGACAATTAGCTTATTTCTATTAATTACTTGTTATAGTTAGTTCTGTATTCTTAAACTGTGAGGAAAATTACATTTCATGTTTCCCTTTATCTTTCTGTACTGCTGTGATAATTATAAATAGTAATGTGTAACATTGTTATTTTTCTTCTCCATGTCTTTCTCAGGCATTCTCTGTGGAGCAACAGAAAAGGTAAGGAAAAAACTCTGTTACCTGCATGGGTTTCAACAAGTAACTTAAGCTGATAAATTGATATAGCCCTAATGTGAGTAACAGAATGGTTAATTTTAAAAGCAATTCGTACCTCTTATCGCCCAAAGGTTAATGCTTTAAGACATCAGGAGAAGACAACTAGTTTCCTGAGGTCAAGAATACTTTCACAAACAGGGTGGCCTCACTTAAAAGAAAAATACTACAGGATTACTAAGTGGGTAATGTACACCAAACTGTCAAATCTCAGGAAAGGCTGACTCCTGACCTTTCACCCAAGATGACCTCAGGTAATGACTCCTGTAACTCCTAGGGTCACAACAGAAATTCTGTAAACCACACCACCATGGCATCAGGTATACAGAAAGTAAATGTGGCTTAAGGCAGTGATTAGGATGGATACAGTCAGTCACAATACAAAGGTTACAGTCAAGCACAGAATCGAGTAAAAAGCAACTAAAATTCACAAGACTGTTTATACAGCTCCCCATCAAAACTGATAACTGTAACTGTGAGTCTCATAACTATGAAAACATATGTAAAACTACCAATTAGAGCGTCTTCTGTGTGGAGACATGCGTGAATGGACGTACCTTCGTTGAAGGTTGTGCGTCAGGGCTGGCAACACGGTACATAAAAATCAACTGCCAATCATTAGCAGACCCGAGTTCCGCTGTGGCGACCCCTAACCGGGAAAAGCCGAAAGCCACAACAACCACCAATGAAAAATCCTGAAACTCACTGAAAATCTATTAAAAACATTTTAGGGGCTTCACCCCAACCCCCAACATGCAGACTGCACCTTCACATCCCTGCTCCTTATATATACTAAACCCAAGCGCAACATACTGCAGAGTAAGGGGAATACTCTGAAGAACTGTAAATTTGAACACAATATATATTCCTTAGATTGGCAGTCAGTCTCACTACTCTGATGATTAGAATTTCAGTCTGCTAAAATTCAACATGATCTCATTTTAAACAGTCATTTTAAACAACATATGATGCAGATTGTTACGTGAAAGTCAGTAAATTCAAATGTAGTTAAACATTTTTAATGAGCAGCACCTTACCCTGTACAGGCATTTTATTTTTCTACAAATCTCATCAGGAATTTATGTCCAGCTTATTAAACTTCTTCTAGTACCTTGTAGCTATTTATCATAAGGACTCTTTCTTGCCTTGCAAAAGGTAGGTTTTCTGTTTGACTTATATACTGTGTGTATGGGCAAGAAATTGTACCCACCCACTGCATGAACAGAAGCACACTAATGTGCATGTAAGCATATGTACTATAAACTGAAAGTGTTTACCCTACAGACATCTGCAGCAGGAAGAAACAACAATTCAAAGTGTAAATATTACAAAATGTAGTGCTGAGCCATCAAATCCCCACTCCAAGTGTTGCACAACTTGCTACCAGTGAGTACCTAAAGTAAATACAACTGGTTATATCTAGACTCTAGAGATTAAATGTGCAAAAACAGACCTCTGGCTGCAATCCTTCATCAAGATGAATGTAGCAATGCAGGTGACAGCCAGATATACACATAAAATAAGGAATATGAAAACAGCTGTGTCATATCAAACAAAGTTTAAATGTATATTGTATTCTTATGTTTTAAATATGATCTGATATTAAAACATTTTACCGAGACCAAGCCATTTACTAGAGGTTAGGAGGCACTGAGATCCAGCCTCATATTTAAATAGCTCAATAGCACTAAAATCTCCTTACAAATAACTTTACATTGTGGGGGTTGGGGGGGCAAACAAGGCTTAGCAATGTATAAGCAAAACATACCGCAGCACACTATTTTGATTTTCTTCTTAAATTACAACAGAGTGATTGCAGCTGTAGTTGTTTAGCCAGGACCCCCTCCAACAGCTTCACATATTTTCATTGTAATTGGAGGACCAATTGTTTAAAAAAATTACCAAAAAAGCAGCCCTGCTTCCAAGTCTGAGCAAAGAACAGCACAAATCATGTGACCTGCATAATCATCAGCTACTGTGTAAGCCTCTGCCACCACCGAATTAATTACTTGCTATCACCATAAATCTAGTTCGGGAAGGCTGATCAAGGCCAAAGGGGATACAAGATTACTATGGGAGATGAACTCTCTCAGTCCTTCACTTGAGGGCTAGGGATGTTTATAGTGGACTACTAATATGATTCCCGATACAAAATTATATGAATGAGACTATGTACACCAAACCAAGTGACTACATTAATGTTAGCAAAATTTATTATATTCTTATCCCAACCAAACATTCATTATGTGCCTTGTCATAAGGTGCGTTACTGGGGGGATGTTCAGTCAGTGTTTGAAAGCCAGTAACTTACTGTCATCTCAACACACTTAAAAATTCATGGGGAGAGAGCTATTTCAATTCTTGAAAAAAGCATACATTACTATGAGTAGGTCTGGAACTGATACATATAGTAAGATCTGTTTTGGCCTGGTTACCCCAGGCTGATCCACAAGCCGTGGCTTCCCAACAAGTCTACTGACTTATTCATTCCCCTGTGAAAGAACCCTTCAACCCACTCATTATCCTCTTGTGGAAGAATTGAGCAAAACCAGGAAAGTACAGCTGTGTAAGTAAAACTTACCATAACTGGAGATATTCGAATGATCAATCCTGCAGTAGCCTTAGCTATATGGGTTACATCCTGCCAAGAAAATAACAGCCAGTGAGCCTCAAAAGCTTCTGGGCACTTTCCACGTGCCCAAACTGTCAGGCAGCTCAAACTGCACTGACTAAAAGACAAGTTTGGGCGTGAAGCCCTTCAGAGCCTTCCTGCTAGCAGGGAAAGGTAGGCTGAACCTTGAAATGGCAATGCTCAGAACAATAAAAAATAAACATCCACACCTTGACAAAAAAAAAAAACAAACCAAAACACAAGGGGGATGCAGGGAGAGAGCAGCTACTGCAGTAGTGATTATTCAAACATTTACTGTTATGGTAAGGTTTACTTGCACAGCTGTACTATGTTCATCATACTAATCTCTGCTGCAGTAGCCTTAGCTATACAGGTAGATTACCTTTGCTAACTACTACATTTGGGAGATGGAAGGAGAAGAGTTCAGGAGCCATTGGAGAATGAACCTAGCAAAGCTTGATCTGGACCAACAGAAAGAATCAAGCTTATAGTGCTTTGTAAAAGTATGTAGGGTCTATATTATAAACTTGACTGCTTAGCTTGTCGAACACCCAAACGTCGACAGCTAAACAGTGAAAACTTAAAAGCAAGAACAGCCACTTCCACAAAGTTTTTCATAGGGAAAAGCTTTGCTTGGCTGTCAGACAAACTTTTAAACCCTAATTAACTTGGGGGGGGGGCTTCACCCCCCACTCTCCCAATATGGGGGGGCTGTGCCCCCTTACACCCCCTAACTAAATATACCAACTCAGAGATCTCTCTACATTAGGGAAAAGGGCAAATTCCTGATAACGGGCAAACACATTTTTTCCTTATGAAAAAATTCACAGAACTAGATGTTCGTGGTTTTAAGCTTTCGCAGTTTAGCTGTCGACATTTCGGTGTTTGACAAACTAAACTTTCGCTGTACTAATACAGACCCAAGTATGTACATAGGACAAAGTAGCAACTTCTAGAATATTTCTAGAATCCAACCATTTCTAAAAAGCCATAGATGAAGCCAAGGCCTGGTAAACTGGGACTTGATCTTGCCTGGACTAGTTCTATTATGATGCATACAAGAAAATGTAATAGCCTTACTTGGAAATAGCATTTTTTGACACAGGCTGCCCCCCCCCCCCCTTTTTACCTTCACAAGAAATGAACAACTGATCCAAATACCTGAAAGATTTAGTTCTGTCAAGATACCACCTGAGTTGACTGTGGACATCCAAGGTATGGAGTATTTTTAGATTCAGGAAAGAAAAACAGTAGATGAATAGTCTGGCTTAGAGTAAACACGGATACCACTTTAAACAGAAAAGAAGAATTAGTCCTCAAAGAAACCCAGTTGCTACAGATGGGAAATGACTGACTCAACATAAGAGCTTGCAACTCAGATACCCATCTTGTACAGGTCACAGCAAACAGCAAAACTGTCTTCCATGTTAAGAACCTTGAGTCAGACAGTTTAAATGAACAAGTGTTAGCTTCTCTAACACAAAATTAAGATCCCAAGAAGGGGTCACTGTTTTTCTTGGAGTCCTCTTATGCAAAGCCCCTTTAAAGAACATTTTAACATGAGAAAGAGGAGGATGCATGGGCAGACATGCCGAAATGGCCACAGGATAGTAACTCACACAAATACCACAGAGCCAGAGAAAGTACAGTTTAATACAATTACCATAAATGTAGATGTTGTAGTGTACTCACTGTTGCACTCCTGACTATTGGGATTTCCTGCTGCGAAAGCCCTCAGCCGGCCCAACTACCAGAGGAAATTCTTTCAGGCTCCCAGGCTAGAGAAGCCCTGACTGATGTCAGTATGTTCGGGTATAAAGGTAGCCCGCCTGCGCCAGGATCAGTATTTTCTTGCCCACAACTAGGAGGAGCCCTAAAAAGACAGGAGGTACCTATAGATAACCTGACAGAGCAAGGCAGCCCAGGGAGAGTCCCTTTGGAGGGTTGTAGAAGGGCAGAAAGAAGCCTATACATTAGGCTAAGAGGGGGGGGGGATAGACAGAAGGCTGCAACAGTGAATACACTCGAACATCTACATTTATGGCAAGTGCACACAACTGTACTATGTTCTTCATGTTTCACTGTTGCAGTCCTGACTATTGGGAAGACTCCCCAAGCTGACAAGGAGGGAGGAAGGAACCTAAGGAGAAGAGATGCCTTGTAGGACTGCAGTGGCAAAGCCTACTGTAGACTTGGAGAAGGCTGCCAAGTGGTAGTTTTTGGTGAAAGTACGCACTGAGGACCAGGTGGCAGCTTCTAAAATGTCCTTGGTGGGGATACCTTTAATGAAGGAAGCAGAGGTTGCTGTTGCCCTGGTGGAATGTAACCGGATCCCTACTGTACATACTTTGCCATGACAGCTGTAACAAAAGGAGATGCAATGGGAAATAAATTTGGAAATAGTTTGCTTAGAGGCTGGCTTGCGTTCTGAGCCAGGGGCAAAAGTAATGAACACCTGTTCTTTCTTCCTCAAGGTTTTACTCTTGTCCAGATAGAAGCGTAGCTGTCTATGCACATCCAAGGAATGCAGAATTATATCCCCTTTGTTTGTGGATTGGTAAAGAAGGAAGGGAGATGAATGGCCTGATTCAGACAGGTGTCAGTGACCTCCTTGGGCATAAAGGAGGGATTAGTTCTGAGAGAGACACTGTCTCTATGGAAGAAAAAAAAAAGGTTTCACTGCCATGAGGGCCTGCAACTCAGAATCTCTCCTGGCTGAAGTGATAGCCAGAAGCGGTGCTGTTTTCCAAGTCAACAAACGTAGGTCAGCAGAAGCTGCTGGTTCAAAAGGGGGTAAAGGTCAGCTTCTCTATCACAAAGTTAATGTCCCATGGAGGAGCAGGTTTCCTTCTGGGGGGTCTAATGTGAATTGCTCCCCTAAGAAATTGTCTTAAGAGAGGATGGCAAAAAAGAGGGGGGGGGGGTGAGAAGGCAAGTATGCAGAGATGGCAGAAGCAAAAATGTTAATGGATGAATGAGACACTCCCTGATTCAGCAGGCCAGTAAAGTACTCCAGGGTGTTGAAAATATGTGCTGACTGGGGATCTAGGTGGTGGTCTTTACACTAAACAGAGAATCTTTTCCACTTAGCTGAATAGAATTTCCTACTGCTAGGCCTCCTAGTTTTTTTTTTGAGGATGTCTAGCACCTGTTTAATTAGGGTAGTACCGCTGATGGGTGTTGTGAGATCATCCAAGCTGCAAGGCTGAGGCTCTGCAGGTTGGGATGGCCTACTTTTCCCTCATTCTGGGTGAGGAGGTCTATCCTCTGAGGTAGTAACCATGGGGTTTGGTTGGTGAGCTTGAGGAGGATGTGATACCAATGCTGTCTGGGCCAGTTTGGAGCTATAGGAATTGTTTTTGGGCCCTTTTCCCTTATTTTGAGAAGGACACGAGGCATAAGGGGAATAGGGGGGAAAACATAAATGAAGAGTTGGGTCCACTGGAAGGAGAAGGCATCTGGGTTCAAGGCTGTCTGTTCCTGGTGTAGAATTTTTGTAGGTGTGCGTTTCCCTCAGATGCAAATAGGTCCACCTGTGGAACCCCTCAAGTTTGGGTAAGGATTAGAAAAATCTCTGGATGCAGATGCCACTTGTGGGGGTCCATCAGATTTCTGCTGAGATCGCCTGCCAGAGTGTTTTGATCTCCTAGGAGGTATTGTGCTATGAGATGCAACGCCATGGAATGTGCTGTTTCCCAGATTTGCATTGTTAGCCACACAGGGAGGTAGGAATATGTCCGTCCCTGTCTGTTTAAGTATCACACTATCTTGGTATTGTCTATGGTTAGGGTTTGATCCTGTGGTAAGAATTTGGAGGTGAGGCCCTGATTGCAGGAGCAAGCCTGTGCCCACCATGCAAACTCTTGTTTATGGCAAGGGATCAGGGGAATCTGCATCTCTATAGACTGTCAGCACTGGCACTATACATTCTTGAGGTACAACTGGAGCTTTCTCATGTGTTGTCTAGCAAGAGGAATCTTTGGTATACATGAAGCCTTGCTGAGATCCGCAATCCATCACTTGTATCCTGTGGAAATAATCCGACAGAAAGGGGACTTTCTCTGGTGGGAAGAATTCCATTTGGAGAGAGGAGTCCAAAAGGGCCCCAGGAAAACAATCTTTTGGACTGATGAAGTGTTGGATTTCCGGAGGTTCACTGGGAATGCCAGAGAAGTGAAAAGGTCCTGGGTGAATTTTAGGTCCTTTAGGAGTTTTGCCTGATCTGTGGACTCTAAGAGACAGTCGTCTAGGTATGGATAGATTTGGATCCCCTGATCCTGAAGAAGGCTACTGCTGGTGCCAGGCACTTTGTGAACACCCTTGCTGTGGTACATAAGCCAAAGGGCAGTGCAGAAAATTGACAGTGACAGGATCCTGCCCTGAAGTGCAGAAATCTTCTGTGGGACTCCTGAATAGGAATGTGCAGTTAAGCATCTTTTAGGTCTAGAGAGACTATAATGGCCTGGGGGAGATCATAGGTAGTAGCTTTTGAAGTGTTAACATTTTGAACTTGGCACCAGGAGGAACTGGTTGAGCTTGGACGGATCCAAGATGCCAAGAACCTTCCTTTCTGGGGACCAGGAAAAGCCTGGAGTAGAATCCTTTCCCATGCTGAGCTGCAGGGACAGTTCTACTACTACTCCTTGTGAGCATTGGTTTTGGATTTGAGCCAGGGTCTCTGCTTTTTGATTTTGGGGAACATCTGGATAACTTGAGTATTTTCAATGGTCTTGAAAGTGAGTTTGTAGCCATTTGCAGTAATGTTTACAACCCACCTGTCTGAGGTAATGTGGGTCCAGGTATCTAAGAAAATAGAAAGCCTTCCTCCTAGCTCTGGGATGGGGGTGGAGGGAGGGTGGCTGAGTCATTGTTGCTCTCTGGATGTGGCTTGGGGGCTTCTGAGATCCATTTCCTCCCTCTCTGCAGATGTTGCCTCTGTCTATGTGGCCTATCCCTTTGAGGTTTCCTCTGCCTACTCCTAGGCTGGGAGGGAAAAGAGAAGTGTTTGGCAAGAAAATTTCTACTGAACCTTGGAGGCTGGACCTGGAGGAAATCCTTTACTGCCTGTATTGACTTTGCTTTATCCTCCGTCTTCTTAAGTACTTCTTCTGCCTCAGGCCCAAACAGAACATCTTTGTCCAGAGGGGCATCCAGATGTTAGACTTAACATCGTCTGGGCGACTTTGTTCTCAGAGCCAAGCAAGCCTTCTAACAACAGATTCAGTAGTAGCAGCTCTACAAGATGCTTCCATAGCATCATAACCACAATGGAGGGAATGTCTGGCTACCTGAGCACTGGAATGACAGAAATCAGACAATTCCTTGGCAAAGTTTTTATCTTCAAGGGTAGAAACCTTTTGTTTGAATTGTTCAAGGATAGTCTGTTGATACTTTATCATATGAAATTGGCAGTTCAGAGCCCTCATGGTAAGAGCGGCAGATTTATACACTTTATTGCCAAACCTGTGAAGGGAGTGGCTCTCTATCTGTGGGAAGAGGATTTTTGGATGAAGTGGCTCTGGTTCCTTTAAGTCCTGGAGTGATCACTTCAGGGTCAGCAGTAGGATTTTTGTACAGGTATTTATGGGAATCCTGAACCCCATAACACCTGTCTGGTTCACGTGGGAAAGGTGGGAGAGAGTCCTCAGGGGGAAAAGAAAAAGAGAGGATTTCCTCGGAATCAGAATCCTCATAAGATGTATAGGAGGGGCCATCCTCAGACCCAGAGTCATCAAGGTCTGTGTCTCCCTCAAAAAGAAGGGGATCCTGGTAAATTTCTGGGGGAGAATCTCTCTTCCTTTTCCCAGGGGAAGTAGCCCCTGGAGCTTGCCTTGATCTGACAATAAAAATCAAGTCCTTGGCTAAATTAATTAAATCCTGGTGGGACCTTTGAGAAGTGGAGCCAGAAGGCTTAGCTGGAGGCCTTGATGCAGAAGCCTTCCTAAGAGTTGCTAAGGCCTTAGGCCTAAGGATGTCTGATGACCTGATGCCTGTGTCTCATGAGTGTTGAATGAGCACAGGAGCTGGACGAGGCTTAGTAGCAGAGTCTCCGGATGATGTATGCTCCTCTGAAGCCATGGCCTGCAGAGCGGTCCTGGACCCGACCGGTGAGCCAATGTCAAAGGCTTGTGCAGAGGTAGAATGTACTGACAGCATGTCGGACTCCGAAAGGGTCTCGACAGAGGCCTGAGTTACCAGTACAGAAAAAGAAGGGGGCTGTGTAAGTGCCTCACCTTGCTCAATAATCACAAGCCTGGAGGGATAAGCAGGCGGGAAATGACTGTTGCCCGAAGACCTAAACTTTTGTCGCTTTTTTTTCTTGTGCTTAGGAAGGTCAGATTCGGAATGACTGATGGATGCCATAGATGATGAAGGAGCAGGCTGCTGGCTAAGGTACTCTGTTAGAAATTCAGCCCCATGCCTAATAGACCTGGTATTAAAACACGCACAGAAACGACAACCGGAGACATCGTGGTCTGGGCCTAGGCAAGTAAACACAAAGGGAATGAAAGTCTCTGTGTGTAATCTCCGGCAAGAAAAGAATGACTTCATGGCACAGGCTGGCTAATTTTATACCAGAGTGTATTAATGCTGGTGAGGGTGTCTGCCAATCTGGGATCCAGAAAGAATTTTCTCTGGTAGTCAGGCCCCTCATGGCAGGAAATCTCAATAGTCAGGACTGCAAAAGTGAAACACAAAGAACGTCAACAAGTCCTGAATTGATGCTGTTTATGTCATTGGCACCAACTAAAAAAAACTTTTCAATTTGCTAATGTATGATTTCTAGTAGCAGGCTTTCTTGCATTCATTTGTACTGCTGCATATCTCCAGTAAACAGGTGCTGAAAAGGAATCAAGACCATATCATCCAGGTCACAGTGTATCAAACATCCCCTGCTCTTGAATGAGAATATCTAGTCTGTGAGGAAGCTTGTGGTAATTGTCCCTGGCCATTTCCAAAAGAAAGAAAGAACCATGGTTGCTTGGGCCAGAAGGGAGTCACCACATTAATTTTGAGGGACTCCTCCTGAATCGTCAGAAGCATCCGGGATATTAGTGGAAAGGGTGCAAAAGTATACAAGAACATTCCTGTCCAAGAAAGAAAAAAGACATCCGTCTTCCAGGCCTTCTTGATGGAGTCCTGGAATACAATCTTACCAGTTGATTGTTCAGAGAAGAGGCAAAGAGGTCTACTTGAAGAACGCTCCACAGATTAATCAAATCATGAAAGACCCCCCAATCTAGTTTCCATTCATGAGGGTCTGCCCTTGTCCTGCTCAGCTTGTCTGCCACACAGTTTTGCTCTAATTGAATGCAGGATGCCTGTACAGTGAGACTGTACTGTGAAGCTATCTCCCAAGCTACAGTGGATAGTCTGCAAAGGGAGTACATCCTAGCTCCCCCTTGCTTGTTGATGTACCACATGACTGTTGAAGAGGTCCTGGGGTTGTTCAGAGAATTGAGTGTCTTAAGAGAAAAAGTTTTAAAAACATACTGTTATTTGTCTTTTTCCTCTTCTTGAAAAGCGAACATGTTATTTGTTGGGATATACCTATCAAAGATGGGCATCATCTGTGAACAAAATGCAGCATTGCTTATAAACCTGAATAATATCTGTTTTCTGCTTTTCAGAATAAAGAGATTTGGTTATAGCTTAGTGAAGCCTGGGATAAGGATGCACGGCCGAGTAAAAGTTAATTTACTGAAGCAGGCTGTGTGTCCTGGAAAATTTGAGCTACCATTGTTGAACTGAACATTCTGTACTTCTTGAACATTCTGTACTAACTGTTGGTTTGAGGTGATTTGTGATGAACATGTTTACCACAGGTGTTTTTCATAGCCAACTGTCAACGGTCAGAAATGTAACAAAAAGTTGTTTTGCTTGCAGTATAAAAGTTGATGTCAGTAAACAAGTTGACCAGAGGAGATCATCTTGGCCAACATGTTGTGTAATCTGGTTAGCTGCTAATAAAGAAGTTTTTCATCACTTGAGGCAGATGTGACTCGTTTGAATTTTTCTTCTGACATTTTGGTCCTTCGGACCAGAAACCTCTACGAAGATACGGATCAGACCGACAGACAGACTGAAAAACCTGTGCAGGTGAGGGTTTCTCATCTTAAGATTCTCTCGACTGAAAGCCCTCCAACTGATTTGTCATTGAGAGGAGGTCGGCCGCTCTCTGATCCCTATCTGAGGGACGGTTTCTGAACCAAAAGGGGAAACGGAGTCTCATCTGGTTCAGGTAGGATGAAAATGAGAAGTTATGTACCTACCATAACATTCCATGTTAGTTGTCTTCTCTCGCCTTCTTTCTTGCTTGATGGGTTCGGAGCCGATCCTCGGCTCCGACTCGGCACTTTGCTAAGCTCGAGAGTCACTTTTACCAGCTCGAGGCAGCCCCATATCCCATGATGCAAGGCGGTAAGTACCCAGATCTCGTTTGTTGTCTATAGGCAATAACACCTAGCATAAAAAACTTCCCAAAAGGAAGAAAGAAGGAGAGAAAAAGCCTGAAGGATGGTTTTGGAGGACCAGTACTGTATGGTCTTAAGAAGCATTCTTCCATGTAGAGAGAAAAGGTCTGTCCAGGCCAGGGGGAAGGAGGGAGGGTCGCAAGAAAGAAGGTGAGAGAAGACAACTAACATGGAACGTTATGGTAGGTACATAACTTCTCAATGTTAAGTTGTCAATCTCGCCTTCATTCTGCTTGATGGGACCGCGTCCTAGCACCTCTATCCTGGGTGGCTCAATGGAACAGACTCTTGAGAACTGTAGAGCCAAAACTGGCTCTGTCCCTGGAGGCCAAATCCAATTTGTAATGAGAAACAAAGGTATGAGGAGTGGCCCAAGTGGCTGCTGCACAAATAGTGTCTAATGGAAGTCTAGCTTGAAAAGCTGTGGAAGTGGCTAAGCTTCTGGTTGAATGCGCTTTAGGTTTCGAGCACAGCTGTTTTCCCCTGAGCTGATAAATTTCAGAGATGACAGAAGAAAGCCATCTAGATAAGGTCACTTTTGAGACAGGAAGGCCTTTTTTGTTATCAGCATAAGAAACAAAGAGCTGATCGGATTTCCTGAATTGTTTTGTTCTGTCCAAATAATATCTGAGTTGGCGGTGAACATCAAGATAATGTAACTTTTGTTCCAATCTGTTTGAGTAGTTTGGGAAAAATACAGGAAGATCAATAGCCTGATTCAAATTACTCTTAGAGGCGACCTTAGGCAAAAAGGTCGGATTAGTTCTCAATGATACTCTGTCTTTGTGGAATACTAAATAGGGGGGGCGAACAGAGAGAGCATGGAGTTCAGACACCCTCCTAGCCGATGTAATAGCCACCAGGAATAAAGTTTTCCATGAAAGAAATTTCAGGGAACATGAAACAGCTGGCTCGAAGGGAGGAAGAATCAAGGATGTCAGCGCTAAATTTAGGTCCCATTGAGGAGGAGGACTCCTGATTGGAGGTTTCAGGAGAAAAATTCCTTTTAAGAAGGCTCTACAGAGCCTGTAGGACATAATGTTGTGATCTGCGAACCCGACATGAAAGTTCGAGATAGCAGCCAACTGAACTTTGACCGTGGAAGAAGAGGAGCCCGCGTGAAAGATTTCCGCTAAGAAATCCAAAACTGCTTGTACTGGAGCAGTAAAGGGATCAATATTTTTAGCTTTTGCCCAACAAGAAAAGCGTTTCCATTTGCTAGTATAAATCCTCCTAGTAGAGGATTTTAGGGAAGCTACTATGATGTCTCTAACAGGATTAGAGATCATAGGAAGCCTGGCTGAGGAAGGAAGTGGAGCAACCATGCTGTGAGGTTGAGAGAAGGGATAGACCGGTGCAGCTGACCTGATTGGTGAATCAGAAGGTCTGGCACTGGGTCCAGATGCCACGGCTGCACCAAAAGGTGATGATGGAGGAACGGAAACCAAATCTGTCGAGGCCAATAGGGAGCAATGAGAATCATTTTGGCTCTCAAAACGGTGGCTTTCTGGAGTACTTGTGGAATCAGCGGAAAAGGAGGAAAGGCATAAAGAAGTCCCTGGGGCCAATCCTGGGTTAGAGCGTCTCTGGGGGGATGGCCTGGCAGTGGGAAGAGAGAGAAGAAGTCTGGGCATTTGCTGTTTTGGGGAGTAGCAAAAAGATCGCAACATGGGCGGCCCCATTCTAGAAAAATCTCCTCCACTATAGATTGTTTGAGAGACCACTCGTGAGGCATGAGAATAGCTCTGCTCAATCTGTCCGCTAAAATGTTGGTTTTCCCAGGGATATGCGTTGCTACCAGAAACCGATGAGAGGAGATCGCCCATTGCCAAAGTCTGAGAGCTTCTCGACACAAGGGGTAGGACTTGGTTCCACCCTGTTTGTTGATATACCATACTACAGACATGTTGTCTGTGTGAACTGCAATTGTTCCCAAGGGAAGAAAGTCGTTGAGGGCTTGCAACGTTAAAAGCACTGCTCTCATCTCTAGGACATTTATGTGCAGGTGGTATTCGAACGGTTGCCACGTCCCATGAACCATCCTGCCCTGATAATGACCCCCCCCACCCAATCAGGGAGGCGTCCGTAGTGACAGTGGCTACCGGGGCTGGGGGTACAAAGGGTCTGCCTTGGTGAATCTGGGAAGAAGTAATCCACCATGAAAGATGATTCCTGCAAATTTGTGTCACCAGTATTTGGTGACGCATTGGAAGTTGTTGGTAAGACCACTGAGTGAACAAGATCCACTGAAGCAGGCGCATATAGAAGCGGGCCAGGGGAAGAAGGGTAATGGCCGCAGCCATGAGGCCCAACACCTTTAGAACCATTCTGGCTTGTACTTTCTTGCTGGCTAGGATTTTCCTCACGTGACTTTGTATATCTAAGATTCTTTGGTCTGTGAGGGTTGCTGACATCCGAACAGTGTTTAAATTTGCGCCTATGAAAGTAATAGACTGGCAGGGCAATAAGGAGGATTTTTCGTAGTTGATCGAAATTCCCAATTGAGTGCAAAGATTTATTGTGTAATCCCTGGCTTGAAGAAGTTGATGCCTGGTGGTGGCTGAAAGGAGCCAGTCGTCGAGATACGGAAACACCTGGAATCCTTGACGTCTCAGGTGAGCTGTGACCACTGCCATACATTTGGTGAACACTCTGGGGGGCTGTAGTGAGACCAAAGGGCAGGGCTCTGAATTGGAAATGACTGTACCCCAGCCGAAAGCGGAGAAACCTTCTGGAGCGTCTGTGAATTTTTATGTGATAGTACGCATCCTGAAGATCTATTGAGCACATCCAGTTGTCCTTCTCTAGGAAGGGCAGAATTGACTGAAGTGTGACCATTCGAAATCTTGTCTTTCTCACAGACTTGTTGAGTCTGCTGAGATCCAATATTGGTCTCCAGTCTCCCGTCTTTTGGGGACCAAAAGAATCTTGAGTAGATTCCGGGCTCTGAATGGTCTGTTGTAACTGGCTGAATGGCTCTTTTTTGTAGAAGTTTTAAAACTTCTAACTCTGCAATTTCCCTTAGACCGGGTGGTACATCTGGAAGGGAATTTGAGTGAGAGAAAGGACTTTCCTCGAAAGGAATTTTGTAACCCTCGGATATGATCGACTGTACCCATCTGTCTTGAGTGAGGGAACGCCAGGCTTCTGGGTACAGCGATAGTCTTCCCCCGACTGCCTCCAAGGATGGACAGTCGGGCAACATCTCAGGGATGCTGAAAGGGCTTGTCAGAGAGAGGCTCTCTGCTTCCCTGGTTTTGTGGACCCCCTCTGCCTCTAGAGCGGCGTCTGTTATTGTTACCCCCTCTGCCTCTAGGGGTAAACTGACCAAGTGTATCCGGCGTGACTCCTTGGGATTTGCAGAACCACATCTTGCCACCCTTCTGTCCTTTAGGGTAAGGTCTAGAAGGAGTGGAAAAATGGACCCCTACGGCAGAAAGAGTCTTGCCGTCCTGCTCACACCTGGTCAATCCTTCACTTGAGGGCCAAACAAAGCTGACCCATCAAAGGGAGAGTTTGTGAAGGACGCATTAAAGGGATCTGCAAAATTACAGAGTCACATCCAGGCTTGGCGTCTAAGAGCCACACCTGTACCTGCAGCCCTACTCGCTCCATCTGCTGCATATGATATCAGTCGCATGGAGGAGCTAGCAATAGAATTAAGGGTTCCTAGCTGCGAAGCAATTTTTTGTTGAGCCCCTGCAGCTGTGGGATCCTGTACTACTTCACCTAGCTCCTTAAGGATGTCCCTTTGGAGTCTGGTGAAGTGACATAAGTAGTTCAGCGAACGCATAGCAAAGGTCGCTGAAGAGAACATCCGCTTACCATACCTATCCATGGTCCTAGAGTCCTTATTAGGAGGATGGACAGGTACGGAAGGATCTGCAAGTTCCTTTTTAGTGGCAGCCGCCACCACCATGGCATCAGCAGGGACACCTTCGTAAGGAATTGCTTATCCGAAGGGCAGTAATAAATTTTGACGGCCTCCTAGGAACTGACTCTACAGAGTCAGGAGCAGCCCAAGCCTTTCGAGCAATAACCTCCATGAGGGGGTCGAAAGGTGGAGACACCCAGGAGGTGGAGGGCCGAGATCCAAACGCCTCTAGGTATACCGACTCATCCTCAGAGGGATTATTGGAGGGCCAGTTTCCCCTCTGTTTTAGGAGTTCTAGGATGTCTGAAAAGGAGACATCCTCAGAGGGGGATCTTGGGGATCCCTCCGACTCATCTAAGTCGGTATCTGAAGTGATACACTCAGGGGAGTCTATGTGTTTCCTCTTACAAATCCTCTTGCGCGGAGGATCCCCTGACTGATCAGGAGAATCCTCGGAAGAGGGGGTTCTTCCCAGTGGGGAAACCTGAGGCGGAGGATCTCTGGGTCCGGGAGCAAGAGAGATGGCAGAGATATCGACAGGCACCATAGAGGGAGGAGCTAAGGGAACAGACTGCTGGCTGAGTCCAGTGGCCAGCACAGTCTTCATCACCTCGAAGGCCCCCCTCCCAGGGGGGTCCGAGAGAACCCGTTCCGAAGAAACCGGAACTCCAGGGCCCACCGAAAGGGAAGGCTCCGAGGCAGATGTCGGAGCCGAGCTCACCAAGGCCGAGGCTCCAAGGGGAAGAGCGGGGTCAGACAAGGGTCCGATGCCACTCACCCCCTCGGAGGAGACCAGGGAAGCCCGACCACCGAATCCCTCTAAGGAAGGTCTCGAAGAGGAGATAAGAGTAGATGCTGAGGGAGCAGAAGGGGGGGTATCTGCCCCTCAGCCATAGTAGAAACTATTCCCGAAGACTCCAGTTCCAAACTCTGAGGTAGAGTCGAAGGAGGAATTACAAGAGGGTGTGGACTAATAGTCGTCTGTTGAGACGGACTATGTAGCATCTGGGCCAGTGCCTGTGATTTCAATAATCTACTGACCACCCTCTCTAAATCATGGTCAGAAAGCCTGGATGACCTAGATGATCGGCTCCGATGGCTCCGTTCCGAGAGGAGAGGTGAGGCCGGAGCCGAGAGTATCGGTTCCAAGGAAGGGGACCTGGACCTCTTCCTCGAAGGAACCATCGGAGCCGACGAAACCAAAGATGCAGTCGGAGCCGAGGACTTTTCGGCACCGACAGAAGGTCTCGATGCATCGGCTCCAGCCGGAGCCGATACAGACATAAAAGTAAGGGTGTCGGAGCCGGTCGGCACCGACACCGAAGCCTGAGCCACATGGTGGTCGGAGCCAGTCAGAGCCGACACCAATGTGACTTAACCAGTATCGGCACCGATAGCCATCGGTGCCGAAGGTTTATGCAAACTAGGATCGGCTCCAGCCGGAGCCGATCTCGACTCAGAAAGAGTCGGAACCGAGGCCACAGGCTTAGACACAGAAGCCTGGGCCTTGGAAGACTTACAAGTCTTGCTCGGAGCCGACTTAGCCGGAGAGCCCTCCGGTTTAAGAAGACCCCTTAAAATCAATTTATTTCTCCTCTCCTGCAGGACTCTCTGGCTAAAGGAATGACAAATCGCACAGGAGTCCTGCAGGTGGAGAGGTCCCAGGCAGTATAAGCAAGAAGTGTGACCGTCTGTCAGAGACATCTTCTGACAGCACGAGTCACACTTCTTAAAGCCTGAGACCCTTTCTTTGGACATAGTTGCAGAAAACACACACACAACACAGTCCCAAAGAACAAGTTATCCCAAAAAAATTGAGAACTAACCTCTCACACACACACACACACCCTGACAAGGGGGGGGGGGATGGGAGGGGAGAAGGCCTGACTAAAAAAATTAAGGAGTGAGGGAAACTTTAGTCAGAAAAGGGCTTAATATAAACTAAAAACGTTAACTATAAAGTTTAAAGTGAAAAAGGGGCTAAGATAGTTTTATATAAAACACTTACCAGGAGCTGGCAAAAGGAGGACCTCATCAGCTTAAGGCAAACGAGATCTGGGTACTTACCGCCTTGCATCATGGGATATGGGGCTGCCTCGAGCTGGTAAAAGTGACTCTCGAGCTTAGCAAAGTGCCGAGTCGGAGCCGAGGATCGGCTCCGAACCCATCAAGCAAGAATGAAGGCGAGATTGACAACTTAACATCTAAATTTTCTTTTAATTTAATTTAACCATGTCGACAAGGGTTTTATTTTTATTTTTAGTTAAGGATGGGTAGGATTACTTGTTAAGATTATTTTGTTAGGATCACCCATTAAGATAGCCCCATTTTATAATAAGCCCTGTAAAATAACTTTGATACAGTCCTAAAATAAGAAATCTAGGGGAAACATGGGTTCAAGTTGCTGCAAGTGTGACAGTGATGCCTGTTTAAATGTTGATGCTAAGTATATGAAAGGTTTAAACAAAAATAATGTTAAATTTTTGAAAAAGTGGAAGTTGAAATATGATTTTGATGGTACCCTGAATAAGAATGCCTGTGCAAAATTGGTTAGAGATTTGAAAAGAGATGCAGGAACTAGAACTAAAAAAACAAAGACAACTGGGATTTCCCCAAGCACAAAAATGGTTAGAAGAGGCAAATAAACGAGCTATGAAAGAAAAACAGTGCCAGGAAAAAGAAAAAATACATCAAAAGGGATCACTGGTGCCAAGTGGAAAAGTAGCTTTATTTTTAGATAAGGAGGATGAGCATACAGTTTGCGCGGTACAAAGGCAGGCAACTGCCCCACCGTATGGGGAAATTGCTGCTGCCGTACCGGCAAAACCTCCTCAATATCAGTCTGAAGATGTGGGATCTGTACAGCAGGGTGGGTTATTGGCTGCTCAAGGAAGCGCTGTGACCCCTCCAATTTACCCGCAAATTCCCGTAGTACCCAAGGTTTCTTTGCAACAGGTAGACCAACCTATGCAGTTAAGGTCAGGACCAGCAGGGCAAGGACATTGGGCCATTAAACTTTCTGACCACTCAGAAGCTCTTCCCTTAATACAAGTTGCAAACCCAGAAGCAGGGGATGTTGGACAGGAGCCAACTATTTTAGTTTATCGTCCCTGGGCTAGAGAGGATATAAAACGAGCTACAGATGGTATTCCTCATCCCCAGGTTAATTTTCAAAAGTTTTCTGAGGACATAGTTAGTATGCGTTTAAGTTATCATCTAAATGGTTTAGAAGTAGAACAAGTAGTGCGACAAATCCTGGGTCCAGATTGGCACTTAGTTTGTGGTACTTGGACATGTAAGGCAGATGACGGCACTACAATAAAGCATAATTCTGGGGTGTTAGACACATGAGTCACTGATCTGTTAAAGAAAATTTCTGATAAGTGGCGTCCAAGAGCAGATTGGACAGTAATAAATCAGTGCATCCAAAATGATGATGAATCTGTAGATCACTATATTGGAAGAGTGACAGAAGTGTTCAATAACCATTGTGGAATGATGATTCCGCAGGATCAGACCAATGACAGTCCGTATGAACAGCAATTGAAAAATGCTTTTCTTAAGGGTTGTAGGGCTCCGATAAGTAGTTTTATAACTAAGCATATGGTAGATCATAGAACATGTAGACTGCAACCTTTGTTTGAATATGCACGGCATGCTGAGCGACATTTCAATTTAAAAAAGAAAAAGAAAGTACAAGTGTTAGCAGTAGGGGATGATGGTGGTATATTCTTGGTACAGGACCAAAGGGGGCAAGGGCACCGTGGTGGCGTACAAAATGTGGGGGCCCGAAATGGGACACGTTAAATAAACCGGGTGGACATTCAGAGGAATACGAGGGGAGGTTAAAATGTGGAGAATGTTTTAAGTGCGGTAGACGTGGGCACTTCGCTGCCGACTGTGAAGAGTGGCAACATCCTCCACAACTTACGAACAAGGGCTCTGCATGACTATATGATAGTAAAGGAAGGCACCAAAATCATTACTGTGATTATTGTAGAGAAGAAGAAAATGAGAATGATTGTGATGATGATGAGGCAGACACTCTCTGCGATGAATGTCAGAACACTCAAAAGGAAGGGTGGGATTGTGACTGTGAAGTCACAAATCTGGCAAATTTGGGTATTGCTATGCATCTAGATCAAAAACCCATGATAGAGTTTTTGGTTGAGGGGCAGAAAGTGGAGTTTTTATGTGATTCAGGTGCATCGCGTACACTTTTGGGCCCAGCAGTTCTGCCTCCGAACTGAGAGATGGACGAGTCTGTCCTTGTGAAAGCGGCAAATGGGAAAATCTATAAGGAACCACTGTCTCATCCTCTATTGTTCACAGATCCGCAAACAAACCAAACTGTTAGGTGTAGGGTAATTATATCGAAAGTTTATCCAGTTAATTTGCTGGGAAGAGATTTGATGCATTTGTTTGGAATAGTGGCAATTCCCACACCTAAAGGCATTGAGGCGAAAAGGTTAGCGGATGGCTTGGTGGTACAGGGAGTACAAGACTTGTTTTACTGGTATGGCCAGGACTTGATTTCAAACGGGCCGGGGAGGGTTGATGAAGATTTGATCAACCTAGCTTTAAGTAAATCTAGGAGCGGGTTGCGACGCACTTACATTGTACAATGTTCTACAGGAAGGCCCCTGGTCTGGATAAAGAATTTGAAAAAGAATTCTTTAAGCGCAAACGTGCAAGGATAATTTTGAATGATATGTTTTGGGATACGCAAGGTAATACAGTAGTGACCTGTACTTTGACCAAGGAAATGAGTTCTTTATATCGCTCAGGTTATAGCCCACATATTTCAATTACTAAAGCGGTGGGGACACATTGGGTAGATTTAGCGAAAAAGGTAACGAATTGGGACACAATGTCCGAAAGTCAATTGAAAGATCAACAGATCCAGGTACAAAGATTAAATTGGGTGACTTGGGCACAACCAAGTGTGCACTTCAGGGATGACAAAACAGAAATGGCATGACAAATCCTCCTAACTCAAGAGGAAGATAGTGCGTTAAGTGCCTTACCTGTAGATTTATGGTCAAAAGGTAAAGGGGATGTAGGACTGATGAAAACAGCAGGTGAAGTTTGTATAACTCCAAAGTCAGGTTTTAGACTTCGTAAGCACCAATACCCGCTAAGTAAACAAGCAGAGGAAGGAATTAAGCCAGTTATTGAGCAGCTAAAACAGGTAGGAATTCTTGTTGAATGCCCAGATTCGCCCTGCAATACTCTGTTTTTTCCTGTAAAGAAACCGGATGGGTCATGGAATTTGGTTCAGGATTTACAAGTAGTTAATTCGGCTGTGATCCCAAGAGCACCGGTGGTCCCTGACCCCTATACATTACTTAATGATTTACTACCTCAGCACAGATATTTTTCTGTCATAGATATAAGCAATGCTTTTTTCTCAATACCACTACATACGGAGAGTAGATTTTGGTTTGCATTCACTTATCAAGGTAAAAGATACACCTACACCAGATTGCCACAGGGTTATTGTGAGAGTCCGACAATATTCGCACAAGAAATGGCTGCGAATTTAGCTCAGTTTGTTCCCCCAGAGGGAAGCCAGGTTCTGTTGTATGTAGATGATATTTTGTTGGCCTCACCCACGCAGGAAAGTTGTAAAAGGGATACCCTTGCCCTTCTTAGTTTTTTAGCTGAGCAAGGACATAAGGTAAATGAAGAAAAATTACAATTGTGGAAAGCACAAGTAAAGTACTTGGGTTATTTAATTTCGCAGGCAGGTAGACAATTGGAGAACATAAGAAAACAAGCAATTATTGAGGCACCTATGCCTACGACTAAGCGGGAGATGATGTCCTTTTTAGGTGTGACTAATTTTTGTAGAAGTTGGATCCTAAACTATGCTGAGGAAGTAGGGCCATTGACCGCACTAATCTATGACACTCCCATGGCGGCTAAGAATAATATACAGTGGACAAATAAGGCAATACAGGCATTTAACAGAATTAAGCAATTGATAGCAGGATCCTCTGTTTTGGGTTTTTCGAACTATTCTAAGCCGTTTGTACAAACGGTTGATTGTAAGGGAGGATGTATGACTTCGGTTCTGGTACAAGTACATGGGGATAAACAGAGGCCGATAGCTTTCTACTCCTCCAGATTAGATCCTGTTGCAAGGGCATTGCCGCATTGTGTTCAAGCTGTAGTGGCAGCCGCCATGGCAGTACAAGCCTCAGCATCATTAGTTTTGTTTCACCCATTACAATTGCGGGTTCCACAGTCACTAGCTACTATACTTTTGCAAGATAAGATAACCTTTTTATCTCCTAGTCGACATTTGTCATGTATGACAGTGCTGCTGACACAGCCTCATATGACCATAGAAAGATGTACTACTCTTAATCCGGCGACATTTTTGCCGACTCCAAAAGAAGGTACTCCACACGTTTGTTTAGAGAGCATTCATGACAAAGTGCTTCCCCGACCAGATTTAACGGATATTCCGTTTGTAGATTCTGATCTCGTTTTGTTTGTAGACGGTTCAGCAAAGAAGGACACTGTAGGAAAAACACTAGTAGGGTATGCAGTCACCACAGAAACTGAAGTTTTGGAGGCAAAAGGATTGTCAAACATTTATTCTGCACAAGCAGCTGAGTTGGTGGCTTTGACTCAAGCTTGTACCTTAGGGGAGGGTAAGAAAGTGACAATTTATACAGATAGTCAATATGCTTTCTCCACTGTACATGTTTTTGCTCAACAATGGAAGAATAGGGGAATGGTTATTGCGACAGGCAAACCAATAAATCACAGAGATTTAATTTTACAGTTGTTAGATGCAGTGCAATTACCACTTCAGACAGCGATATGTAAATGTTCCGCACATACCAACAGAAAAGATCCTGTCTCCAGGGGAAATGCACTTGCTGACATGGCTGCAAAAAAGGCAGCTCAAGAAAATGATTTGCTTTTGCATGACAATGATTTAGAGCCCGGACACCTCTTAGACTTAGAGACACTAAAAGTAATGCAAACATTGACAACACAGAAGGAAAAATGCCGTTGGGTAAAATATGGTATCACTCAACAGAGTGGGTTGTATAGGGCATCAGATGGCAAAATGGTATTACCCTCAAACCTTTTTAGGTATGCGGCATTGGTTAGCCATGGACCTGCCCATGTAGGGGTACAGACGATGATTCAAATAGTGTCTAAGGTGTTTTGGTGTAAGGGGTTTTCAACCTATGCAAAGCAATTCTGTTTATCTTGTTTATTATGTGCAAAGTATCATGCTCAGGGGGGAGTTAAAAAGTCTCAGCAGGCATTCCCCACCCCTCCATATCCATTCCACACACTCTGTATGGACTTTATTGAATTGACACCCTTAGAGGGAAAAAGGTTCTGTTTAGTCATTACTGATGCTTTTTCTAAATGGGTAGAAGCTTTTCCAGTGAAGCATCCGAATGCACAAACAGTAGCAAAGCTTTTGACCACAGAAATAATTCCCCGATTTGGTTTACCAAGACGCATTTACAGTGATAATGGGTCTCATTTTTTAACCAGATTGTTCAGAAGTTGGGTCAAGTGTTTCAAATTGATCTCAAGTATCATTGTGCTTACCATCCCCAATCAGCTGGACTGGTTGAAAGGCACAACAGTGTCTTGAAGAGTAAGCTCCGCAAACTGATGGCAGAAACACATAGATCATGGACTGCGTGCCTTCCTTTGGCACTCCTGTATATGCGAATCTCACCTTCTTACAAAGGACTTACACCATTTGAACTTTTGTTTGGGAGACCATATTACGTCCCATAGTGGCAAGGATTGTTGCCAGCGGAACGTGAGGGGGGTGAGGATCTAGCGGATTATATGAAGAAGCTGCTAAATGTCAAATCTCTTGTAACCAATGAATCCTTTGCAGATTCCAGAAATGAAACCTTGTTAGGCGTGGCACCCGGGGACTGGGTGTGGATTCGAATTGTGAAGAGAAAGAATTGGTCATCCCCCAGGTGGGAAGGCCGATACCAAGTACAAATCTCAACACCTACGGCTGTAAAGATCGCTGAGAGGACTTTGTGGATTCATATCACCCACTGTAAAAAACTCAAGACTCTTCCTTCTGCCATTGGTATTGGTCAAACTCCACTGGACATCTGAGCGCAAAGTCTGGTTACAAAGGGGGATTAGCCCAATAGGGGTTAGTTCGTCTCAAACCCAGTGAAGAAACCAATGGCGCAAGGTAGTCCTTAGGGAGGATGGCCACGTTCAACTGGTATTTGAACTGTTACATGATGATGATTTTGGTGGCGAAAGTAAATATGTCCATACGAGAAGGAACAGTTGCAAGAGAAAAAGGAATGGTGGTGCTGCAAGCACAAACAGGTGTTACTACTGTGTTTAAGGTGAAACTTTGTGAAGGAATTTTGAACTGTTCTAAATGGAACAATGATAATTTTTTGACTCGTGCAAAATACTTGTGCAATAGAGACTGTACGTCCTGGTCAAATGTTTGGTGGTCAACAGATGTGAATGGATGGGAAACAAGTGGTGCAGTGATACCAGAGAAAGATAAAAGCAGGCAACAAAGAATAAAAATTGCACATTTCCAAGGTACTGAAGTAATTGCTATAACCATTGTGTCACCACAAGAAAGTGATTCAGGAGTTTATGGAATCGGAGTGTCTCTTCCAATTGGAACTGATCCTTTGGGGACCCTCCAACTTAAAGTACAAAGCCTTAAAAATGCTACAAGTAAAGCAGATTTTGCCTTCACAGAAGAAGAACAATTGTTACTCGAGACGGGATTTGTACACCATAATGAATGGTTATCTTGGGTTAGATATAGCTCCCGAGAGGCACATCGTGAGAACTGTGTTTCTTGTGCTGAAGGTAAACAGCAACTAGCGACAGTCCCATTGATGCAAGATGAAGGTAACCTAACGTGTCTGTTAAAATTATTCTTCAACAAAACTGAAGATAAATGCAAAAATGAAACTCAGCGTTTTCCAGTCATAAGCAAAGTTGAGAAACCGCCTGCAGCGATTTCCTATCCAGGTTCGTATATGTGCATTTCCAGAGATGGCACAGGGAAGAATTATGGCAATATGGGACAGAACTATTGCAATGTTACTGTGAATGGCAATGAAAATCCATTTCTGGAGAACCAAACTCATAGTTTAGCAGACGTATGGTGGTTATGTGGAGACAACAAACTCAGATTAAGGCTTACGATTCCCTGCCATTCTACATTTTCCCAGTTCCAGCAAGCAATTTCATAAGAGAACCTGAAATAAAGTCGAAGTGGTTGAGTAGGAGAAAAAGAGAGGCACCGAAGCAATCCTTCGATAACGGTGTCTACATCGATAGCATTGGCGTACCAAGAGGTGTACCTGATGAATACAAAGCAATAAACCAAATAGCAGCTGGTTTTACATCCATCTTTGTCTGGATTCAACCTAATAAGAATGTGGACTGGATCAACTACATTTACAGACTTTCTACAAGCGTGGTTTGGAAAATGGTGTCATCTTCATCAGCAGTTTCCTGGTGTCCGTTGGAGTTGCTGTGGCTATCTTGGTTGTTGTTGTATACCCTGTATCAGAGGTCTTCTACAAAGACTGGTTGATACTGCTGTTACGAAGACGATGTACCAGCAATTGCAACAGACTGGTGAAAGTGAATACATTGAAATGTGACTTTTTGCAAATGTTTTTGAAGTTTAAAAGTTTGTCTTGCCAATGAAGTAATGTATGCAAAGAAAAACTTAGTTTTTACCATAAATTGCTGAAATAAAAAGAAAAATAAAAAGTGTTTTCAGGGGGGAAATGTTAAGAGAAAAAGTTTTAAAAACATACTGTTATTTGTCTTTTTCCTCTTCTTGTAAAGTGAACATGTTATTTGTTGGGATATGCCTATCAAAGATGGGCCTCATCTGTGAACAAAATGCAGCATTGCTTATAAACCTGAATAATATCTGTTTTCTGCTTTTCAGAATAGAGAGATTTGGTTATAGCTTAGTGAAGCCTGGGATAAAGACGCACAGCCGAGTAAGAGTTAATTTACTGAAGCAGGCTGTATGTCCTGGAAAATTTGAGCTACCATTGTTGAACTGAACATTCTGTACTAACTGTTGGTTTGAGGTGATTTGTGATGAACATGTTTACCACAGGTGTTTTTCATAGCCAACTGTCAACGATCAGAAATGTAACAAAAAGTTGTTTTGCTTGCAGTATAAAAGTTGATGCCAGTAAAAAAGTTGACCAGAGGAGATCATCTTGGCCAACATGTTGTGTAATCTGGTTAGCTGTTAATAAAGAAGTTTTTCATCACCTGAGGCAGATGTGACTCGTTTGAATTTTTCTTCTGACAGTGTCTTGATCAGGGCAAGCATCTTTTTGATATTCGTTTCCTTGCGTCTGACCTTGGTATCCTCCACCCCCTTAATCTTATAGTTATCATGCAATATTTTATATGCTCTACTAACTATTCCTTTTTTAATGGCAACGTTCATTCTAGATTCTACTAAAAAGTCTTTTGTTTACTTTGTGAACACTCTTGGTGCAGTGGACAATCCAAAGGGTAAGGCACAAAACTGATAATGTGATTCAGACACACAAAACCTTAAAAATCATCTGAAGTCTGGATGAACAGGGATGTGACGATAAGCGTCTAACCTTAGTGTTGCCAGGAAACTTGAAAGAAGAAGAACACATAAGTTGTAAAGTGACATCATTTTCAATTAGGGCACTACCCCGAACAGGTTTAGGAAACAAAAATCCACAACTGCTCTCCAAGCATTTTCTTTCCTTCTTTGTCACTAGGAAAGTACAGTTGTGTACACTTACCATAAATGTAGATGTTCGAGTGTCTTCACTGTTGCAGTCATGACTGTAGGGTTCTCCCCTGCCGGCAGGCAGTCCTCGGTCGGCCAGAATCCCAAAGTCTGGGTCCGGTGTCGGCTGTTCAGCCATGCTCCCTGACGTCAGAGCGCCAAGAGTACAAAGCTGACAGCCGACGCCATGTTCTCCAGTTTTTCTTGCCCCAGATGTCAGAAGGTCCAAAATGAGTAAGGTCCCATACCCTTTGCAAATACACCTCAGAAGAAGGGTGAAAAAAGGAACCACACAAAAGAAAAAATAAGAGTGGACAGGAGGGAGGGAAACCCAGACTGCAACAGTGAAGACACTCGAACATCTACATTTATGGTAAGTATACACAACTGTACTATGTTCATCATGTTTCACTGTTGCAGTCATGACTGTAGGGTAGAATCCCAAAGCAGAATGAAAGGGAGGTGGTCATAAAGTAGAGGGGGCGGCTATAAGGCCCTGCAAGACTGCAGAAGCAAAGCCTGTCCTAGACTTAGAGTAGAGAGGTAGATTGTAGTGCTTGGAAAAAGTATGCACTGAACTCCAAGTTGTAGCTTCCAAAATGTCTTTGGGTAGGAACTCCCCTGAGGAAGGCAGCTGAAGTGGCAGCAGCTCTGGTAGAGTGAGTCCTTATACTCCCTGGGATTTGCTTTCCATGGTGTGAATAGCAAAATCTGATTCCATGAGCAATCCATTTAGAAATGGTCTGTTTTGAAATGGCTTTACCTTGGGAACTTGAAGCATAAGAAACAAACAATTGCTCTGATTTCCTGAAGTCCTTGATTCTGTCCAGGTAAAAACGTAGTTGTCTGTGTATGTCCAAGGAATGTAAGATCCTTTCCCCTTTATTTTGAGGAGTGGGGAAAAAAGTTGGCAAGTGGATAGTTTGATTTAAAGCCACTTTGGAAACCACCTTAGGCATGAAAGTAGGATTAGTCCTTAAAGACACCCTGTCTTGATGAAAAATAATATAAGGCTCTACAGCCATAAGAGCTTGCAACTCTGAAACTCTCCTGGCAGAATGGCTGTCTTCCAAGATAAAAACTTGATGTCAGATGTGGCAGCAGGCTCAAAAGGAGGTAAGGTGAGCTTTTCCAAAACATAGTTGAGATCCCAAGCAGGAATGGGAGGAGATCTAGGGGGCCTTAAGTTCTTAGCTCCTCTGAGAAACTGTCTCATGAGCTGGTGGGAAAAGATTGGAGGGTCTGTATTATAATGAGCAGAAATAGCAGAGGCATGAATCTTTATGGAAGAGAAAGAGAGACCCTTATGTAAGAGGTCTGTCAGGTAAAGTAAAATATGAGGAATGTTAGGAATAAGAGGATCAGAATCCTGAGCCTGCATCCAGGAACAAAATCTTTTCCGTTTTCCTGCATAAGATCTTCTAGTGCTAGGACGTCTGGCTTCTAAAATGACATCCATAACCTGCTTGGGTAGGAGAGAATGATTCACAGACCCTGGATTAACCAGGCCACCAGGCTGAGAGTTTTGACATAGGAGTGTAGAACCTGACCCTGGTGTTGGGACAGAAGGTTCGGAGTCTGTGGTAAAATCCAAGGGGGCTCCAGACAAAGGTTTTTCAATGTTGGGTACCAAAACTGTCGAGGCCAATTTGGGGCCAGCAAGATTATCATCTTGGGCTTGTCCTGTTTGATCTTTAATAATACTCGTGGAAGAAGAGGAAGAGGCGGAAAGGCATATCCCGTGAGGTTTCTCCAACTGAATGATAGTGCATCCACTTTCCAAGCTTGTTCGTGGAAAGTCCTGGTGCATAAAATCTGTAGTTGATGACTGAGGTGGGATGCAAAGAGGTCTATGTGAGGACATCCCCAGACTGCAGTAATCATCTTGAATATTTCGGTGTCCAGCATCCATTCGTGAGGGTCTGTCAGGTTTCTGCTCAGACTGTCTGCCAGGAAGTTTTGCTTCCCTGGTAGAAACTGTGCTTGAAGGTCCAGATTGCAAGCTAGAGCTGTGTTCCAAAGATCCATGGCTAGTCTGCAAAGGGGATAGGAATGAGATCCCCCTTGCTTGTTTATGTACCACATAACTGTGGTGTTGTCTGTCCGTATCAGTAGTTGTCCTGGTTGTAGAAGATTCCTGAAGGCCAATAGAGCTTTCTGAACGGCTAACATTTCCTTTAAATTGATATGCAGGTGCTTCTGATCCTTTGTCCAAAGGCCCTGCAGACAGTTGCCCTGAAAATGGGCTCCCCATGCATAATCTGAGGTGTCCATGGTCAGTATCTGAGTGGCAGGAGGCAGACAGAAGGGTTTTCCTTTGTTTAGAGTACATGCCTTGGACCACCAAAGGAATTCCTTTTGAAGACAAGGCAGGACAGAAATCAGTATGTCTAAACTGTGGCAATGCTGAGACCATACACTTTTTAGGTACCACTGTATTTTCCTCATATGTAGTCTTGCATATGGTACGAGAAGGATGCAGGAGGCCATGTAACCCAAAGCCTGCAGGAATCTCCTTGCAGATAGCTGAGTTAAAGTTGCCAAGGTTTTGAAAGTTGAGGCCAGCTGTAATTGTTTTTCATATGTCAGAAATGCCATCTGGGTTGTTGTGTTTAGAGAAGCGCCCAGAAAAATTATCTGTTGTGAGGGTGTCAAATTTGACTTTTTTATGTTTACAGTGAATCCCAGGAACTTGAGAAGATTCTGAACAAACTCTAGATGCTGGAGTAAGACATCCTTGCTGTCTGCCTGAATAAGACAGTCGTCCAGATAAGGGTAAATTTGAATTCCCTTGAGTCTGCAATAAGCTACTACTGGAGCCAGGCATTTGGTGAAGACCCTGGGCGCAGTAGACAATCCAAAGGGCAGCACAGAGAATTGATACTGCCTCGATCCGGCCTTGAACCTGAGGTATTTTCTGCGTTCCTGCCTGATGGGAATGTGTAAATATGCCTCCTTTAAATCCAAAGTCACCATCCATGCATTTTTGGTCAGCACTGGAAGTAGCTGCTGTAGAGTAAGCATCTTGAATTTTGGTATCTCTAGAAAAGTGTTCAAGACTGACAGATCCAGAATGGGTCTCCATGAATTTTGCTTCCTGGGGACTAGAAAGAGCCTTGAGTAAAAACCTTGTCCTATTTCTGAAAGTGGAACTAGTTCTATGGCTTTCATAGCCAAGAGAGCTTCCACCTGGTTTAAGGCCTATGACCACTGATGTTTTGGAAGATCTGGCCATCCGCTTGGCCTTGGTAGGTATGAAAATGGAATTTGTAACCTCTTGAAACTACATCCAGAACCCACTTGTCTTGGGTTATATGAGTCCAATTTAGGTGAAAAGAGAAAGTTTTCCTCCGAGAGGGGCTTCCAGGCAAGAAGTTCCTGCAGCCCAACAGAGGGAGTCATTGAGTCTGTTTCCTATGAGTTTGTGACCTGTCCTCTCCTCCCCTAGGGGTGGAAGCAGTCCACTGTCTTGGTCTATAAGAAGCTTGCGTTTGAGGCCTTCCTCGGGAGCGTCTGTATCTACCCCTCTGAGGCCTGTCTGAATTGGGAAAGGACCAATTGTTTGTAGGCCAATTCCTACTAAATCTGGGTGGCTGTACTTGTAAGAAATCTTTAACTGTTTGCATGGATTTTGCCTTGTCCTCCATCTTTTTAATCACCTCTTCAGCTTTAGATCCAAACAAAACATTATGCTGAACAGGAGCATCCAATAATTTAGCTTTTACTTGATCTGGCAAATTTTGTTCCTTTAACCATGCATGCCTTCTAATTACTGTGCCAGAGGCAGCAGCCCTACAAGAAGCCTCCAAGGCATCAAATCCACAGTGTAAACCATGCTTCCCAACTTGTTTGTTCAGTGGTGTGCAGTAAGTCATGTAACTCCTTATCATCTGCACAGGCGGAAATGGAAGTTAGCTTCTGTTTTAGAACAAACAGGAGAAATTGCTGGTATTTCAGCATATGAAACTGACAGTTTAAAGCCCTAATAGATAAAATAGCAGAAGTGTACACTTTTTTGCCCCATCTTTCTAAAGATCTGGAATCCTTCTCAGTGGGAATGGGGTTTTTAGCAGAAGCGGCCTTTACGCCCTTAGGACCCTGAGAAATGGTTTCAGGGTCAGCAGTAGGGTTCTTGTATAAAAACTGGTGGGAATCAGAAACCCTATAGTATCTGTCTGGCTTAACAGGAGCTGGAGGAAAAGAATTAGGAGTTTTTAGCCTCCGAAAAAGCATCATCCACAATATCCAAAATAGGAGGAATAGCCAGAGGTCTATGTTGGGGAAGAAGAAGAAAATCCCTTAGTATTTTCTTAGATTCTGAATACTCCTGTCCTTCCCAGTGGAAATGTTCCCTCATTTCATGCAAAGTTTCCCCGAAAGAGAAATCCTCATGGGGAGAAGCTGAATGAATGGATTCCTCAGCATCAGAATCCTCATAAGGAGGGAAAGAATATTCCTGGTCAGAAGGAAAAACAGAAGCCTGATCAGAGGAGTCATAATAAACTTCCTGCCTTGGCCTTTTATCTGGAGGGGGATGTGAACCCCTAATCATAGTAAGTAAGTCCTCCGCCATCTTAAGTAACTGTTTCTGAGACTTGGGAGCCGGATCAGAAGAGGCCTGGGCTGCAGTCTTCGATTTGGAAGGAGTCTTTGCCTTTGGCTTTGCCTTTATTAGAAGATGAGTAGGCCTGAAAACCCCTTCGGAAGCCGGTACCTGCACAGCGGCTGCAGACCGATCCAAAGGAGCATTGTCCGAAGGTCCTGCAACAGAAATATTCAAAGGCCTAGTTGGCTCCTCGTGGGAGTCCGTTTCGGCTATTGGTTCTGAAATGGCCGACGACAGGGGCTGCAAAAGCGCCTCACTGACGACGGCCGAACCTGAAGCTGGCTCTGCTTGTGCGATATCGTCTGATTTGGACCTCGGAGGCCTGTCTTTGTCCTTGCGTCGTTTGTGAACTCCGGTAGCCGGAACCGTATCCGACAACATTCTGTAATTAAAACGCCTACCGAAGTAATGAAATGCAAAATCGTACCTTCGTTTAATAGTACGTTGATTGAATCTAGCACAAAACCGACAACTAGCTACGTCGTGGTCAGGGCCTAAGCAAGGAATACAGTAAGAATGAAAATCCTTATGAGGCATTTGCTTCCCACATGAAATACAATTATTAACTTTTTCTGACATCGGACTGGAGCAAGAAAAAAGTTTCCCCAACGGGGTACTTAGCTTTGAGTAGGAGAAGAAAGTCTTCGGACTGAAGTTTGTTTAGAAAAAAGTGTCAGGAGTCAGCCGACCGGCACTTGCGAACTGCTATCACCGCACGGCAAGAAAGACTGGAGAACATGGCGTCGGCTGTCAGCTTTGTACTCCTGGCGCTCTGACGTCAGGGAGCATGGCTGAACAGCCGACGCCAGACCCAGACTTTGGGATTCTGGCCGACCGAGGACTGCCTGCCAGCAGGGGAGAACCCTACAGTCATGACTGCAACAGTGAAACACGATGAACATCATCCCTGAATAAAAACCCTACCCCACCTAGAAAGGTGGAACTGGTTCCATCACTCCCTGGGACAGCATGCGATGAAGAACCAGTGGAAACAAGAAAGTCTGATCTGGTGGATGAGGAATGATCCCCTGGAAAAGAGGAATTTCCTCCCATTGTCATCAATAACACTGCTGAATGATTTTCAGAACTCATTTGTCTGAAACTATCTCTTACCAAAGAGAAAAATGACGATTCAGACTTTCTGGAAGAAAAAAAGCGGCAAGGGTGAGAGGAGTTCAAAAGGTCCCTTGAACAGCCATTCAAACTTGTTGGACTGTCCTTGGTTTTAAGGCGTTTAAGACCTCTTTTTGGAACTCCCTTGCCATTTCTTATTAAATGTCTGTTTACCTGTATTTTGTTCAGAGTATTTGTTTTGTCTTTTTCAGAACTGGATGAGAAGATAAAAAAAAAAAATACTTGGAAATTTTGGAAAAGGAGGGCTGAAAATGTTAAGAAATTCCCTGAATCAACTTGCCCCTTTCATTTGATCAGCTCTGCACCAGAGGTGCGAAACACTAACTTTCTAGTCGAGGGAGAATTTAAAATCTCATTTTTATCATCTGGGAGATTCTGAGAATGCAGTCATGCAAACCTTATCAAAGCAGTTCCAGTGGCAACAGCCTTGGAATAAGTATAAACAGAGTCATACATACATAATGAGTAGTGACCTGTGCAATGGAAGAAACTAAGTTATTTAAAACAGTTTTTTTTCTTCTCAAGCAGACAGAACAAGAGGAATTGGTGTAGGTTCTGGAAAATCTTTTCTATGTTCTGAAAATGCAGCCATGCAAACCTCCTCTAAACAGTACCAGTGGCCATAGCCTAGGAAGAAGCATTAGACAGTTATACACACACACTAACAAGAAGTATGAATGACCTGTGCATTAGAAGAAACTAAGACATCTAAAGCTGATTTTCCTCACAAGAAGAAACAGAAGATAAAATATTCCTCATACTTTCACAATTTGTCAGAACAAAACTTTCTAACATATGAGCCCGACTTTTCAAACTTCTGAAAATCAAAGCTGTTGAAGTATATACTTTTTTCCCATACATATCAATAATTTTCCCATTCCTCTTAGAAAAATAAGGACTGGAATTGACTAGTTAATTAGTAGCAGTGGGATCGAGAAGAACTATAGCTGCTGGGTCAGGTTTGGGAATAGTGTATAAGAATACAAAAGACTGAGGAACTTTATACATTCAATCTGCCTTTTTAGGGACAGATGTCTGACTACCAGGAAAACTGCAGGCAATAATACACACATCCACTAAAATCAAATAACTTAATAAATTAATAACTCATAGTATTTTCTGAGGGACTGAGAAATCTCAGTGTTCTCTTACTGAAAACATTGGCACATTCTAGCAACAGTCTCAAAAAAAGAGAAACCCCACACAAGGAGAATCAGAAAGAGTACTCCTCTCAGTCTGAATCAGAATCTTGAATCTCTTCAGAAAAAGAGGAATCCTTTCTTTTACCAGAAACTACTTTTCAAGAAGGATCAATAGCCTGAATTAAACCCTGAATCAGACCCATTAAACGACTCCTATCCAAAGAAAATTGAGGAGGAGTAGATACATGCTTGGTTTTCTGTTTCTTTTTGACAGGAAAAATAGGGTCAGCCAAGTTACTAATGGCAGTGTGATGCCTGTGCCCTGCCCCAGCAATCAAGGAGCCTCAATCCTCACCACTAACATCGTCTCATATATAAGGAAAGGATAACAAATACACACAGTAAAGTGCAATTTCCCTTAAGAGAACACAGAGATCACAGTCAGTCTGGGGCTGGTCGCTCCCTTGTTCTCCAGGTCCCCAATAAGACTCCCCACTGGCCCAGCTACAGGGTCCAGATCTCAGCCAGCTGGGCAAGCTAAAATCTCCAGCACCCTCTCTGTCCAACCAGTGCTTCGTGTCCCTGCCCAAGTAGCTGAGACACGCACACTTTGAGATAAGAGTTTATACAACCACACAGACATTTCTGGGAGAAGGCCGGCACAGGTTCTCCAGCTGTGCCCCTTTTACCCAGACTATATGGTAGTATCACTTGCCACCACTCAGCTAATATTTATCAGCTACTCAAAGGCCCTTAAAAGGGTGTCCAATTATTACTGTGCAATATTATCCAATTGGTAGTATGACTAAACAGTCAAGGCTTACTAGAGTGACTTGGTATAGGATCCTTATATACATGCATTACAGCTTAACTTATCTCTACACAAAACAGCCACAGTTGAAAGGTTTTAAAATATTTAATAATAAATAATAAAAACACAAGATAATACTTCTTACTATAGAGTGCTATTCAAGAGTTCAGAGATCACAGAGAAATACTTAAAATAAAAAATAAAAACTTTAAAAGCTTGTTTTTTTCACATATTGTACTTAGTTGACTGCCTGCACTTTTAAAAAAAGTTTTTTTTTTTTTGCTTAAATAATTTGTTTAACTGTTGTAGGCTACACACTGAAGTGTGATAGCCTTTTTCTGATCGTTTGTAGTCATTTAAAGCTGTTTTAAGAGTATTTTTTACTGTTTTTGCTTTATCTTTTCAAAAAAACAAAAAAGTCCTTGTTTCCCCGCCTTTCTAAGCTAGTACAGTCCAGTTTTCAGGCTAGTGCTGAATTCAGGACTGGGATACTAGTTTCTGAGTTGCCCATACCTTACTTGGATAGAAGGAAGTTTCTCTGTTCACCTGTGAGAGAGGGGAGCTTTGAGCAATCTATCTGTCCCTAGAGGAGTAGTTCCAGCCCAGAAGTTAGTAGTTTATTGGCCATTTTGAGCTAATTTCTATCTCTTTCATTTCCCTACTATAAAAACCACGTTTACACGGTTTTGCACACCGGGCAGTGCCGGGTAGCTACGGTTAAATTATTCCCGGCTCCACTACGTCTCCTCTTCAGTTTTTCCTTTGAAACTAGTCTAACTCTCAATCTAAGCACTCAAAAAGCATCTTACAGCCCAGCACTTGCTCAGACCTAATGGCAAGCACTAATATACCTTGACATTGATTGCCCAGCAGGGCAAGGCTCTTTATTCACCCCTCACCAACCAAGCGACTAAGCAGCTCACCCTACTATTCAGGCATGACCAAAGGGCAACTTCAGGTGCATTCTCCAGTCCAGCTGGTGAATCTGGGTATCCTGCGGCAATGTTACAACTGCCTCATGTACACAGACAACCCTCTCCTCCTACCACAAAACACTAACATATGCGAGAGATGCAATCATACTGCCAAACTGGAAGCTAAGCTGTCTCCAACCAAGACTGGAACAGACAGTCAAGAGGAGAAGGTTAACACTTGCACCACACATCCAGCCGCACACAGAACTACTAAAACAGCAATGGCAAAAAAATACACATAAATACACAAAATCATACTCGGAGGCTCTAAATAAAAATCTGCAAAAGCATCAGTGACCTCCAAAGCAGACACCCAAACAACCTGCACCTCCCGTCACAAACCAGACAACACATAAAACACAAAATCAGTGTGCCGCACAATCACAGCCCTTAAGGCGAAATAACATACCTAACACACTAGTAATAGGTGACTCTATAGTCAGGCACACTGACGTCCCACTCACTAGGCTGGACAAGCAGAAGGTTACTGTTAGCTGCCTGTCGGGAGCCAGAATCCACCACATAACACAAGCACTCAGGTCACTCCAGAACAAGTACAAAAATAACTCTGTCATTGTTCATTTTGGTGTGAATGACCTGAGATGTACCTCCCTGGACTACATGAAAAGAGACATGGAAGAGCTCTCTGATCATGTAGCACAGGCTGGTATGACCCTGACCCTGAGTAGCATCCTGCCCTCACCAAGAATGATACCTCAGTATAAAGATAAAATGATCAATTTCAACAATTGGCAGAGCTTCTAGTGTCATTCTAAGGGGATCCAGTGTCTGTCAACCTGGGACGACATGCTCGACAAGCCACATTGCTTCACAAGAGACGGCTTGCACCTGTCACCCCTAGGCTTTCGAATACTGGCCAAGGCTCTTGCTGCCCCCATAATGCCTTTTTTAGGCAAGGCTTAAAAGTCAAACCCACCTCAGTAAACAGCATAATTAACAAAAAACTGAGGGTTATGCTACTCAATGCCAGGAGTTTAAATCTCAAAATGCATGCGCTCAAAGCACTCCTCAGTATGGAGAATGTCAACATATGTGCAGTAACTGAAACCTGGTTCAAGACTCCAGAGAGCACCCCAGCACTACCGGGCTACAACTCATACCACACGTTTCGGCCACAGAACACGGACTGAAACACAAAGGAGGGGGTGTATCCATATTCATCAAGGATACCTACACCGCCAGGTTAGTAGCGCAACATGATACCTCTGAGATCATCCATGTGCAACTAACATCGGGCAAATCTGCAATGCAAATTGTGACCTGCTACAGATCACCCTCCATGACCCAGGACCACCACTCCACCTTTCTGGAGACACTGGAAAACATGAAGGTCCTACCGAACACATTAATATTGGGTGATTTCAATTACCCTATCATTCACTGGGAAAACTACTTGAGTACAAATTCCCAGGCCCAGTGCTTCCTGGAACTCATCAACTCAAACTCCCTAGATCAGCTGGTAAATTCTCCTAAAAGAGGTGAAAACATACTGGACCTGGTCATCACCAACATGGGTGACAGTTGTTCCAAACCGGAGGTCAACCCGTCACTGGTTAGATCAGACCATAAACTAATCACTCTGGATGTCCACACCCCACCACCACCACCTCAAACTAAGGAAACCACAGTAAAATCTTTTCTAAAGCAAACTTCACCTTACTTAAGGCAGAGGTGGCAAGTTTCACAGCCCCCACGTTAAAGGATAATGCTACCGAAGATGCAGAAACCTTTACAAATGCACTCTATGAGCACCTACAAGGATGCTTGGATCTTGCCATCCCTAGCAAAACCAAGACTCACTCCTCTAAGAGAAGGAAACCAGTTTGGTGGACCCCTGCAATAAACAGGCTATACAATAGCAGGAGGAAACTAGTTCAGAAAAAAAGCAAATCCCAAGAAGGAAAGACATCTCTGATCAGTATCAGTAAGAAACTAAGGTCCCTGATGAAATCATCCAAGGCTAACTTCAAAAAAAAAAGCCAAGGATTCAAAAGATAACCACAAAGCCTTCTTTAGCTATGTTAAAAATCTAAGTGGCAACTCGCAGAAATGCACTGAACTAGTGCAAAATAGCACAAAATATACTAAACCTACTGATATTGCCAACATCCTGGCAGATAGATTCAGTGCAAACTTCACCCCCCTCTCACCTCCAAAAGGGCCCACAACAATACCGGAAAAGTGCAGTGTCCCAAAAATCACAGACGCACAGGTGAAAACAGCCCTTTCAAAAGCCAAAAACACAGCGTCAATGGGACCAGATGGTGTCCCAGGTTGCGTCTTGCATGAACTACAGAACGAACTAACCCCTCATCAAAACACTCTGTTCAACCTCAGCCTCTCCACAGGCTATGTGCCCATAGAATGGCGCACTTCAACGGTTATTTTCCACAAAGGAGGGGCCACAACTGACCCTGGTAACTATTGCCCCATAAGCCTGACTAGCCTGGTCTGCAAGGCTATGGAGCGCATCATCATGGAACTCATTAACAAAGACAATGGGAACCTCCAAACACTTGACCTGCCCCAGTTTGGCATGCCTACTGTACCTGGTTGACTTCTTCAAGATAGTCTCCAAGGCCATAGATGAGGGAAAGGTGGCTCACACAGCCTACATTGACCTCTCCAAGGCTTTCAACACCATTCCCCACTCGGGTATTACAGAAAACTCATCAGCCTGAATATAAACCCCTACGTCATGAGATGGATTGCCAACTGGCTTACAGACAGAACTTGCACGGTAAGAACAGCAGGCTCCAGGTCCAACTCTAAAGCCGTCACAAGTGGTGTCCCGAAAGGCTCGGTCCTGGGACCCTACTGTTTGGTATATACTTACCAGAAGTACAGGCAAACACAGGAGCCATAACTGACTCTCCCGCTGACATGGACATCCTCCAAAAGGGCCTTACTGAGATGGACACCTGGTGTCAAAGTCATGGCCTCAAGCTAAAGGCCAAAAAATGCATAGTCATCCCATTTGGGAAAAACAAAACAGCCATGAATTTCCACATAGGTGGCAGCCCCCTTAATACAGAAGAGGTAATAAGAGATCTGGGGACCCAGGTAGACAGTAATCTCTCCTTTGACAATCATATTGCCAAAGTAGTTAGGAAATCCTTCTATGTGGCCCATCTAATTACTAAAGGGTTCGCATCTAGAAATAAAGAGGTTATAGTGCCCCTCTACTCGTCACTCATTAGACCCATCATAGAGCACAATGTCCCATTTGGGATGTACCTCACAAGACACTTCCAACAGCTGGAAAGACCACAAAAGTATCTCACCAAGAGGATTACTGGCCTCAAACATATGTCCTATGCAGCCCAACTAAAAAAACTCTGGCTGTACTCAGTGGCATATCGCTTACTCAGAGGTGATCTCTGCCTGACTTACAAAGCCATTTCCAACTCAGAATTGATGGACATGCTCCACCTAAAGAAATCCAAGTCACTGCGAGCCACATGCTCTAGTGAGCTAAACCTTGCCGCAACAATAAATAGAACATGCTGGAGGGATAGATTTCTGTCACAGAGACTCCTCATGCTTTGGAACAAAATTCCAAATTACATCAGGCAGAGCCCCTCACTAACACTCTTCAAGAGAAACCTTGATGAGTGGATGGGTAACAGAAAATACACCCCTGGGATCACCTCATTGGCTCTGCTTGACAGAGGATCAGTTAATTAATCAATGGGGTGGCGAAAGCAGACACACTCTGGCTAGGCTTATAAATGCCCTCGGGCAGATAGCCTAGTACCTACCTATGAACCTAATAATTCAGTAGTACAATTCTGACATCACAGAAAAACACTTAGTTTAATCTTTCTAGTTTCTAGCTATGTCTAAATGAAAACACAAGTCTAAGATAACTTACATATAGAACAGGCAGAGTGCTGATGAGTTGGATGGTTAAGACAAAAATGCTTAATGCCTTCTGATTCTCTCTGTTTAAATTGCTATTTTCAGTCATGATTCCCATTACATCATTTCACACTTTACTGGGGTTCCCAGGCTGACAGATACTACATTCTTCTTATCTTGCACCTGCAGGAAACTACAGCCATAAAAGACATGCTGCATGTAAACTCTAATAATTATTCCTTAAGTTAAAACAATAGGCAGAATGCTTCACTCCAGACTCATTGACTCCAAATTTTAACTTCAAAGGGACAGATATGAAATAATTTTAACTTCAAAGGACAGACAAGGAATGCTTGACTTAGCTTTCTTTACAGCAGAGGGCAATGCTGCTACATTAAGTTCAACATTTCACAGCATATCCTTTCATCAAAGAAAACAAGCTTGTAGTTCAACATTTCACAGTATTTTCTTTCAGTTAAGAAAACAAGTCTGTAGTTCAACATTCATATCTACAAATGATAGAGTTATCTATAAAATTCTATCTGGCTAGGCTGGCAGCCTTCACAGGCAGCATTAGCTTCCCAAAGAATGGGCACAGAATTCTGACATAGCAGGGGAAACCTTCGATGTTTCCTCTCCCAGGACTGAGAAGAGTGTCTCTCCCTTGCCAACTGACGGGAGTCCAACATTCACACAGGATGTAGAGGGATCTGGGGTAAAAGAGAAATGGGCACAGCAGAGTCATCCACCTGCAGCTGAGGCAAACTGCTAACCTGCTGTGGCAGCAAAGGCTGTTTGCTTTATTTTTTTCTTTTTGTGGATGGAATAACTAACCATGGGACTGGTAGTCTGTTCCATGTTCAAGCCGAAAATGGTGCCTCTTTCCAAGGGAACACAGGTAGCAATTGCTAGTAAACATCATCAGTCTACAAAAGTTATTTACTATTTTTTTTCTGACAAAATACAAAAATAAAAATAAAAAGCACTTTAAAACACTATGCCAGCCCCACAAAAGTAAAATAAACACAATTTCTCCACAGAAAAGTTTTCAGTTTCACCACTTTTAAACTACCAGAAGGAATGAGCACTCCATTCAAAAGTGCGTTATTGTCTCGAGACAGACCATTAAAACACAACACTCCTAGCTTTAAAATAACTTTCCTGAAGAAGAAAGTAATAAAACATCAACAAAATTAATGAACTGGAAGAGTTTTTTTTTTCTAAAAGGGAACATGTCTGTCCAACAAAGGAAAACACATGCCAACAGTCAATTCTAGAAAGCCTCAGAGGAGCGAACTACTCGGTGGTAATACAGCTCTAAAGGGTTTCATGTTCAAGCTTGTCTTTTAGTCAGCTCAGCTCAGACTGCCTGACAGTTTGGCCATGTGGAAGGTGCACTGAAGTTTTGGAAGCTGGACGGCTGTTATATCCTTGGCAGGATATCTAAGGCTACGGCAACAGTGATCAATATGATGAAAACTGCGAGTTATCATCCTTGTGTTGGTAGGGTGATTTCTTTTTCACTCAAGCCGTCCTTCCTGTGCACATACCAGTTCATGTCTAAGGGACTGATGAGCAATGAGCCCTTGCAATGTAGTCAAGTGTCCCTGCCTCCTCCTCCCACATGTAAACTGTACCTCCATTTGATCTCCAGTTTCCAGCAGAGATTCAAAGGAGTGTGCCTGGACATGTGCGCAAAACCATCCTCCTTAAAAGACAGAGATGAGTAGCCTAAGCCTTGTCATTTACTGCATTCCTACTGTTAGCTCCAATGGGTACCCAAGCACTAATCAAACTCATAGCCAATGCTTTATTCTTCCATGCCAATATACCTCGCTGGGGGTGTGAGATGAGCTATTTTTCAGTGAAACATGATCCTACTAGCCCATCTACTGAATAGGCGTCAAACTTTTCACATGGGAATCAGAGGTCTTTGCTTCTTGCATATCCTTATTTTATACAGCTAGCTCTAAGGTCACACAAAACAAATACAGCATACATCCTTTACCTGCTCATAGTCGCATTCTAACATATACTTAGCCAAATGTGGTAACGGGGAAAGGCAGGTGTGTAAGATAACTTACCATAACAATACATCTTCGAATAGATCACTGTTTCAGTACCATAACCAGTATGTTTTTTATCCTAACAAGCACATGACAACCAGCTAGCACCTAAAGCTTTAAGGCACCATCCATCCTCCCTAACCACGAATGTCTCAAGGAGAGCTGTATAATTCAATAGTTAGGGCACCAAAGCTTCTGAGCTTTCTTGCCTCAGAGAAGACAGGCTAGAGCCCTGTCTTTTAGGTATAGTCTAGTAAATAAGGTAAATAAAACTATCCATACCCTGGCACAGAACATAACAGAAGAAGGGATCTGGGGGGATGTCCTTACTGCAGCAGTGATCCATTCAAACATCTATTGTTACGGTAAATTAACACACATTTCTTGATCATTGTTGTTGTAGCCCAAGTTCTACAGGTACACTGCCAGAGTTTAGAAAGAAAGGGAGGAGTGGAATGGGTCAGAGTTCTGGAGCTCCTGGAGAATAGTTCTACCCAAAACCTGTTCTGGACCTGGAAACGGAATCTAAATTGAAATGTTTTGTGAAATTAAGCACAGAGAACCCAAGCTGCTGGTGCCTCTAGAACACTTCTAGAGTCTACTGCTTTCCAAAATGCCAAAGAAGACTCCAAAACCCTCGAAGAACGAGCCCTGAACTTGCCAGGAAGTAACATGTCATGGAGAGAATAACAGAAGACAACAGCATGGGGCACCATTTGGAAAAATGTTTTGACACTGATTATCCCTTTTTCTTACCTGCAAAGGAAAAAAAAAACAGTTGTTTCAAATTCCTGAAGGTTTCAGCCCTGTCAGTATAGCATCCGAGTTGTCTGTGGGCATCCCAGAGTATGCAAAATCCTTTCGCGTTTATTTTTTGAATCTGGAAAAAGACAGGGAGATGACTGGCTTGACTCAAATAAACTTTGAAACCACTTTAGCCATAAATCAAGGATTTGTTCTCAAAGATATTCTATCCTTATGAAAACTGAGAAGGTTGACTTCACCGTAAGAGCTTGTAACTTACTTGAAGTAATCTCAGTAATGAACAGTACTGTTTTCCAACTTAAATTCAATTTAGCCCCATGAGCTGGTTCAAATGGAAAAATGTTTCTCTAGAACAAAATTAAAATCCCAAGAAGGAGCCAAATGTCTTCTAGATTAATGAATATGACAAACTCCTTGCACAAACTGTTTGACTTGAGACTGGGTAGTAAGGGGGGGGGGGGTCTAAGGGCAAACAAGTAGACATGGCCAAGAGGAGAATCTTAACAGAAAAGTAAGAAAGGCCACAGGATAACAACTTATACAAGTACTGAAAAAGCAGAGGTATCTGCACCTTAAAAGGATCCTGGTTCTTAGACTGGCACCAACTACAATATCTTTTCCATTTATCTATATATGATTTTGTGGGAGCAGGTTTGCTAGCCTAGTTTAATATCTGCTGCACATCCTCAGAAAACAGATGCATAAAAGGTATTAAAACTCCAATCATTCAGACAGTAAACTAAAGATGTTTCAGTTGGGGTGTATCAAATGGCCACTGTCTTGTGTGACTAAGTCCATTTTGTAAGGAAGCTGGTGGTAATTTCCTTTGGCCATTTTTAAAAGAATGGAGAAACAATGCTGTCTGAGCCGAAAGGGAGTCACTACAATTATGTTTGGGTAGTCCTTCCGAATCTTTAGAATGACCCTTGGTATCAGTGGAAAAACATACAGGAACATTTTAATTCATTGGAATGAAAAGGCAACTCTCTTTCAAGGCCTGTTTCCAAGGAATTCTGGAGCTGAATTTAATAATCTCTTGTGAAAGAAGGCAAACAGATCTACATGAGGAATTCCTCACAGCTGGATCAGTTCCTGGAAGACCCTTGGTTTCAGTTTCTACTCATGAATACCTGTCCTTGTCCCGCAAAGCTTGTTTCCAATAGTGTTTTGCCCTGATGGAATGTAGGTAGCCTCCTTTATGATCTAATGGCTATAGTTCTGGATTATAATTTCATAATTTTTGAGGGGGAAATTTTTAAACAAAATAAAGCAGTCACTATGGGGGCATCTTGTGCCCCTATTTCTGCCAGTTTATTAGATTGGGAAACCAATTATGTAATGAAAAGTCAGTTTTGGAAATATATCATACTCAATGTCAGATTTTTAGATGACATTTATTTTGTGGAAAGGGACAGAGGAAAGTAATGCATTTTTTATTCAGTATCTCAGTACTACTACTACTTTTCTGAAATTTACTTATAAGTACAGCGAAGATGGTATACAGTTTCTTGATGCTAAAACTGAACATACAGAGGTTGGTTTTAAGTCCACTGTTTATAGGAAATGCACCTTTAGCAATTCTTATTTGAGTTTCTCAAGTTGCCATCCCTTTACCAAAAAGAAAAGTAAGTGATTTAAGAGGTGAATTAGATAATGTAATTGAAATGATTTGGCAAGGCGTTACCCCCATAAATTTATAGATGGTCTAAAGTCATATGTACAGAGACAATGGGGTAATAAATACCAACTATTATTGGGAATGGGATTAGATAATAAAGAGGTCAAAGTCATCAGCAAGAAATATGAGAGGGGACTCATTATTGAATATGGGTGTCAAGCTGAAGAGATTAAAGCTATAGTCAGAAAAAACTGGAATATTTTAAAGACAAATCCCAAATTATTTCAACTCTTGGGACCTGAGCCATGTTTTACTTTTAAGACTGGATGTAACCTAAAGAAAAGTTTAGAAAGTCATGGATCTTTTAGTGGTTCTGATGATAAAAGAATGATGGGGGACTAAAAATGTGGGGCTTGTGGCTAATGTAGTTTTATTTATGAAGAGAGATTTTTAATTTTAGAAAACAGAGGAAAGTCAAAAGTTACATTTTTAAAAGGTAATTGTCAGACTTGTACAGTTTTATATTTAGCTGAATGCTCACCATGCCCATTTTTTATGTGGACAAAACAGATAGAGTATTGAGAAAGAGAATTTATGAGCACTCATGCGCTATAGAAAAAAAGAATGAGAAGAATGCAGAGTACAGGCACTCTAAGAGCTGTTCCAGTTTCCAGACATTTTGTTTTGCATATTAGATCAGGTTAATATAGACCTAAGGGGTGGCGATTATAGAGTAAAACTTGAAAATAAAGACGCAAGGTGGCAATTAAGAGTTGCAGGCTTCTTATCTCCCTGGAATTAATGATCACATTTCCCTTCAACCCATTTTAAATTTAAGAGCTGTTGAAACATCAAGTGTCTTTATAAAAAGTTATTTATAATGAGTTTCAGAATGTGCTTTTTATTTTATTGTCTTGGCTTTGAAATGTATTTTTTAACAATAATGGTTTTAAAGTACTGTTTCTTTAAGAGCTTAAGTTTTTAACTGCTTAATTAAGACACTATTCTATAAATTTAATTGGAAGTAACTTTATCTAGATCACAGGATCATAGGAGGTTACTAGGCTAATGGCCCTGGGGCCCTTACAAGCCTAGCCAAGAGTTTAGCCCCAAAAAAGAAACCTCAGTCAGTACCTATTGCCCCTGTAGGGCAGGGTCTGATATTGCCTTGTAGGCTAGACACAGATCACCTCTGAGCAAACTGTACGATACTGTGTAGAGGGAGAGTGATTTGAGCCTTTCCACATAAGACAGGTGTTGGAGGCCATGGATTCTTTTTGTGAGGTATTTCTGTGGCCATTCCAGTTTGTGCAGGTGTTTGGAGAGGTACACACCAAAAGTACAGTTTTGTACCTACCATAAATGTAGATGTTCGAAGATCCACATTGCTGCAGTCCTAACACTTGGGTAGTCCGCTGTCCCAGTCGGCCCGAATACCAAAGTATAAGGCTGACGTCGGTCAGGGCGCATTAGTCTGACGTCAGGACGTCAGGGTACAAATGCGCATGACCGACGTCATATCCTCAGTCTTTTCTTGCCCCAGATGTCAGAAGACCCTAAAAAGATAAGGCCAAAACCAAAAAACACCAAACACTCCTGTACCAAATATATATATACAATATATACAATTTACAAAAGTACAACCCCACCCACACAACCACCCCTAAACACAGAGGGGAAGGAGGGAGGGTAAATTGGACTGCAGCAATGTGGATCTTGAACATCTACATTTATGGTAGGTACAAAACTGTACTATGTTCTTCATCCCACATTGCTGCAGTCCTAACACTTGGGTAGAATCCCAAAGCAGAGGTAAGGGAGGCTGGCAAATCATAAAGAAGCTGGAGCTGTCAACATGCCCTGCAAAATAGCCGTGGCAAAACCAGCCCTAGATTTAGAGTAGAGAGGAAGGTGGTAATGCTTAGAGAAAGTATGCACTGAACTCCAAGTAGCTGCCTCCAAAATATCCTTAGTTGCCACCCCCCTTAGAAATGCTGTTGAAGTGGCAGTAGCCCTAGTGGAATGAGGCCTAATCCCAGCTGGAATCTCCTTGCCATGATGGGAATAACAAAATGCAATGCAAAACCCAATCCACTTAGAAATAGTTTGTTTTGACACAGGCTTGCCCTGAGAACTCAAAGCAAAAGAGACAAACAACTGCTGAGACTGCCTAAAATCCTTAGTCCTGCTTAAATAATAACGCAACTGCCTGTGTACATCTAAAGTGTGCAAAATCTTTTCCCCCTTATTTTGGGGATCTGAATAAAAGTGGGCAAATGAATAGTTTGGTTTAAAGCCACACTAGAGACCACCTTAGGCATAAAGGAAGGATTAGTGCGTAATGATACCCTATCCTTATGGAAAATCAAAAAGGCTCAACCGCCATAAGGGCCTGCAATTCAGAAACCCTTCTCGCAGAAGTAATGGCCAACAAAAAAGCAGTCTTCCATGACAAGTATTTCAATTCAGCAGTAGCCGAGGCTAAAAAGGTTGTAGAGTAAGTTTCTCCAAAACAAAATTGAGGTCCAAAGCAGAAGTAGAAGCTCTACGTGGGGGTCTTATATTCTTTGCCCCTCTAAGAAATTGCTTGAACAAAGGATGAGAAAACAATGGTGGGTCACAATCATAGTGAGCTGAAATCGCTGCAGCATGAATCTTAATGGAAGAGAAAGACAAACCTTTGTCCAATAACTCAGTAAGATACTGAAGAGCCACACTCAAATTAGGCTCAGAAACCTCCAAATCCTTTGCTGCACTCCAAAATAAGAATCTCTTCCATTTTTCTGCATACACTTTCCTTGTACTAGGTCTTCTGGCTTCCATAATCACATTCAAAACTTGTTGAGGAAGCTGAGACCTGCTGTGTTTCAAAACAGAATATGCCAGGCTGTTAGATGAAGAGAGTGAAGCTTGACATTGAGTAGATGACCGTCCCTCTGAGACAATAGGTGTGGAATCAAAGGTAAAGGCCATGGAGGCTTCCTTACCAGACTCCTCAGTAATGGGTACCAGTGTTGCCGAGGCCAATCTGGAGCTATTAAAATCATCCTTGGCTTGTCTTGTCTGACCTTTAGGAGTACCTTTGGGAGGAGAGGCAGAGGTGGAAAGGCATACACATGAAGATTCTTCCAACTGAAAGAAAGAGCATCCACTTTCCAAGCTGTGCGATGAAACCTTTTCGTGCAAAACTTTGGCAGCTGGTGGTTTAGTGGAGAAGCGAACAGATCTATGTCTGGAGTTCCCCATGACACTGTCAATTTTCGAAATACATGAAGATCCAGTTTCCACTCGTGGGGATCCATGATTTGCCTGCTTAACACATCTGCTAAGGAGTTCTGTGCTCCCGGCAGAAACCTTGCTTGAAGATTTAGTTGCAAGCTGAGCGCAGTCTCCCACAAAATCATTGCTTGCCTGCACAGAGGATAAGAATGAGTTCCCCCTTGTTTGTTGATGTACCACATGACAGTTGTGTTGTCTGTTAGAATCAACACCTGCCCTGGAAGAAGTAACTCCTTGAAAGCCATTAATGCAAACTGGACTGCTAACATCTCCTTCATGTTGATATGTAGATGCTGTAGTCTGGCAGGCCACTTGTCTTGTATCCACTTTCCATTCAGATGAGCTCCCCAAGCTATGTCTGAGGCATCTGTCGTAAGAATTTGACTCGCCTCTGGCCGGGTCACAGAGAGTCCCTTGTTTAGGTGACATTCCTGAGCCCACCACAAAAATTCCCTTTGAATGCTGAATGCAAGGTATTATTTGAATGACAGTGCCCAAATCCTGGCAGTGCTGTGTCCATACATTTTTGAGATACCATTGCAGCTTCCTCATATGCAGTTTGGCATTGGGAAGCACCAGAATACAAGATGCCATGAACCCTAAGGCTTGAAGGACTGTCCTTGCAGTCAGCCCGGACTGAAGAGATAGTTGATGGAAGTAAAGAGACAGATTCTTTTGTTTGTCCGGGGTTAAAAAGGCCATCTGGGCTGCTGTATTCAGTCTCACACCCAGAAAGCACATGTCTTGAGAGGGTACTAGACTGGACTTTATTTCGTTCACAGAATACCCCAGGCATCTTAGCACTGCTATCACATATTCCAAATGTTGAAAAAGGTCTTCCTTTTCTTGAGCCAGAATCAGGCAGTCGTCCAAGTAAGGATAGATTTGTATGCCTTTTATCCTGAAGTAAGCTATCACTGGAGCCAGAACTTTGTGAATACTCTGGGCGCAGTAGATAAGCCAAAGGGCAATGCAGAGAACTGATAATGAGAATTCCCAGCTCGAAAACGCAGATACTTCCTGCAACTTAGTCTGATAGGCACATGAAGGTAAGCCTCCTTGAGATCTAAAGTTACCATCCAATGACCTTTTCCCAGCAGAGGTAAAAGCTGTTGCAACGTCAACATCTTGAACTTGGGAATGTCCAGATAAGTGTTGAGGATAGACAAATCCAAAATTGGTCTCCACGTGTTCCCCTTCTTTGGTACTAGGAACAGGCGAGAATAAAATCCTAGGCCCCTTTCTGGCACAGGAACCGACTGAATGGCCCCTATTTGGAGTAACAGAGAAATTTGCTTGTGAGCCTCTTTTCTTTGTAGAGGAGGAATGTCTGGCATGCCTTTGAAAGGAGGCAAGGTATGGAAATAAAACCTGTAACCGTGGTGAATGATATCCAATACCCATCTGTCTTGGGTAATTAAACTCCAATTTTCTTTGAAAAGTGCCAGCCTTCCTCCCAAAGGTGCTGCCAGACGAGAAGGCTCTGGCAGCTGAAAAGGCAGGTCATTGGGTCTGTTTACGAAAGGACTGACCCCTGCCCTCACCAGAAGACTGAGCAGGTGAACTCCCTGTTCTAGGCCTAAAAGAACCTTGAGCTCTGCCCCTGCCACGCCTAGACCTACCCCTAGACTGGGAATCATAAGAAGGATATGTCCACCCCTTAGTAGGCCAATTTCTACTAAACTTCGGAGGTTGAACCTGCAAAAAATCTTTAACAGTCTGCATAGACTTAGCCTTGTCCTCCATTTTCTTTAAAACTGCTTCCACAGGCAGACCAAACAACACATCAGATTGTAACGGAGCATCTAAAATCCTTGTCTTAACATGCTCAGCCAAATTCTGATCCCTCAACCAGGCGTGCCTGCGAAGAACAGAACCAGTGGCAGCCACCCTCGAAGAGGCCTGTACAGCATCAAAACCACATTGCAAAGAATGCTTACCCACCTGTTCAGAAACATGAACTAAATCCTGCAACTCTTTACACTCAATACCTTCCGCCAGAGCATCCACCTTAGACTTCAATTGTGAAAGGAGATAATTTTGGTATTTTAACATGTGGAACTGGCAATTCAAAGCCCTCATGGCTAAAGTGGAAGAAGTATACACCTTCTTTCCCCATCTATCCAACGCCCTTGCCTCTTTATCAGGAGGAACAGGATTTTTAACAACAGAAGCCTTAACACCTTTAGGCCCCTGAGAAACGGTTTCTGGGTCTGCCCTAGGACTCTTAAAAAGATACTTATGAGCTTCAGGCACCCTATAATACCTATCCGGTTTAACTGGGGCAGGAGGCAAAGAATCAGGGTTCAGGGAAGCCTCTGCAAAAACATCTTCCACCACATCCAGAACAGGAGGTATAGCCAAAGGCCTGTGCTGGGGTAAAAACAAAAATTCCCTTAGCCTTTTCCTGGAATCAGAAAAATCTTGACCTTCCCATTTAAAATGCTCCCTCATGGAATGAAGAGTCTCTGAAAAAGAAAAATCCTCAGGAGGAGAAGGGGAAGGAGTAGAATCATCTAGATCAGAATCAGAATAACCAGGATACTGCTGCAAGTCTTCCGCCCAAGACTCAGAATCCTCCGAACACTGCTCAAAACTCTCAAGCTCAGGTTCCACCCTAGGCCTCTTATCAGGAGGGGGCATAGAACCTCTAATCATAGTAATCAAATCTTCTGCCATTTTAAGCATATGTTTCTTAGGCAGAGACCCTGAAGAACTAGGAGAAACCCCCACTGAAGTAAAACCTGGCCTGCCTCTCGAAGAAGCCTTGGAAACAGAAGGGGAGGGCCTAACCACCTTAGGAAGGGAGGGGAGAACAGCTACCTGAGAAGCCCCCTCAGCCTGGCCTACCTCCTGAGAGGAAACATCCTGTAACAGTAAAGTCTCTCCCTGAGACTGCAAAGAGACTTCTGGCAGAACCTCCGGCTCCACCGAGCCCTCTAAAGAACCGACGTCCGGGACAGACGGTTCTTCCAACCTAGGCTTTGCTGCTTTGTCCTTGCGCTTTTTTGACGAAGCGGGCGTCGGAGCATCCGACGGCATTTTATAATTACAACGCTTCCCAAAAACTAACCTGGCACAGTCTAGCCTTCTCTTAATAGTGCGTTTGTTAAATCTAGCACAAGAGCGACATCCAACAACGACGTGCTCAGGCCCTAAGCAAGGTATACACAAGGTATGGTAATCCCTATGAGGTATCTGCTTCCCACAAGAAATACAATTATTCACTTTTTCTGACATCCGGTTAAATACTGAGGCAAGAAAAAAACAAAATATTCCCCAACGGGGTACTTAGCCAACTTTGATTCGGTCTGAAACTCCGACTTCAGAAAATTTCAGAACGCCAACCTGCACTCGCAAAACTGCTTCTGCATCGGACCATGCGGCAAAAAAGACTGAGGATATGACGTCGGTCATGCGCATTTGTACCCTGACGTCCTGACGTCAGACTAATGCGCCCTGACCGACGTCAGCCTTATACTTTGGTATTCGGGCCGACTGGGACAGCGGACTACCCAAGTGTTAGGACTGCAGCAATGTGGGATGAAGAACATCAGGGCGTTATACTCAATTATTGGCCTAACGAGGGACCAGTACCCTTTACTTATAAGATGAATCAATTAAAAGGCTTTTCTGACCAAAGCCGCTACATGATGGTCGAATGTGATACTGTTGTCGACCTGAGTACCCAGGTCTCTCACCAAAGGTTGTGTGCTTAGCGGGTTGCGTTGATGTGGTAATCAGTAGGGGACACGTTTTCACCAAATTGTATGATAATACATTTGTTTTTCATTTAACTTAAGGCCATGACTTTGGCACCAGTCAATGGTTGCTGTGAGACCCTCTTGTAGTATGTTAACATAATTTAGGGAGTCAATGATATCACCCAACTTACAGTCATCCACAAACTTGGTCAGCCACAGGCCATTTGTCTTTGTCTGGAAGTAGGTGCCAAACAGTGACAGGTCTGCTGTTGGAGGTGGAGGCACCTACTTTGACCTTGTGGGTCCTATCGGTGAGCCAGTTGGCCACATACCTGATGAGAATCGGATTTAAAAAGATTACTAAATATGGAATCAAATTTTATTATTAATTTCAATACTTTGTATCCAAAAGGAATGAATTTAGAAATGTAGCAAGATAGGCAGTTTGTTAATGATGTGTATCAATGTATTGGTTATTAATTGTTATAAACTGTGAATGTAATGTTAAAGTAGAGTTTGATATGACTTTAAATTTTTGAATAGATAAAAAATGGTTAATTGTTTAATTGTTGTTAATTATTTTCATGAAGGGTGATGTATATAAACTGGTTTTTCACACTGTAAGTTATTCCATTAGAAGGCGAAGGTCGAGGTACCGGAATTGAAGTAAAGACAATTAAAATCCAGTTTGGGCTGCTATTTTCGTTTTTGGTGAAACGTTTTTTTGTTTTATAAGTTGTGTATTGTTACTTGTGTTTTTTTTTGGTAATTATGACCAGTAACAAAGCAGCAGGAACACCGGGGGTTGCAAGAAGCAACCTCATCAATTTTGATTTTTCTTCCATTTGGAAGGACAGAGAAAAAAGATTTGCCTCCAATGACCCATGGGTACATGATTCCAATGATTTTTCCCTGAAGTTTGAGGAGTTGGAAAAGCTGATGGTACAGGAAGCAACGATATTTTATGACATTAGACTGTTGGAAAAATATGTTAGTTCCAACATTACTCCAAGGGGTCTTAGAGTAGATCGTTTGCCTGCATACAAATTCTCTGAAGAGGATTCAGATCTTTTTGAGGAATGGAAAGATATTTCGTTGAAGTGTACTTTAAGTTGGCTTAAAGTGCTGATTAAGCGCAATGAAAGAGCGCTTAATAAAGCACGTTCCAATATCGTAGACATGCAAAAAACATTACTATCTAGTTTCCCAGAATCAGAGTTCGAACAGAATATAGTGGACATTAAAATCAGAGTGTCCAAAATTGAGCAACAAGTGGTGCAGCGCAAGAAGAAAAAGTTTATATGAGATGTGAACGATTATAGCACAGGCAAGATTTTCTCTTGGCAGTATAACTTTAAAAGAGGTCGGGGTAGATCTGCTAATAAAAGTAACAGAAGCAGATCCCGCGATCTTAGAGACACTTCCATTTCCTCTGCAGAGACTAGTTCGGCGGGAAGAAAGAGTGTTTCATTTGAGGAACTGAATGCAGATGATATTTCGGGTTCTAACGATGTGCAGGAAACAAACGCATCTGTGAAGGATAGAACAAGTCAAAGGAAAGGGCGCAAACTGGATTCCATCTCTGACCAAGTACCTTGGACAGTTCTTCCCTGACGCAGCCCCCCCCCCACTCTATCAGGGAAGCATCCGTGGTCACAGCTGTGGGAGAGGGGAGTACAAATGGATGACCTACAGTAAACTTGGTGGCTGTTCAACCACCAAAGGAGGTCCTTTTGACAAGTATTTGTCAGCAGAATATTGTGTGACATTGGAAGTTGTTGATAAGACCACTGTGTGAAGAGTAACCATTGGAGTATCCTTCATGGGCATACGCCACAGAGGAACCGCTATGAGAATCGCTGCCATGGTGCCTAACAGCTTCAGAACTTGGAATGCAGGGACTTTCTTTTCCATCAACAAAAAGGATACTTGGTTTCGTAAAGAGATTACTCGTTCTTTAGGCAATCTGACCAGGGCGGTGGTGGTGTCTATATCTGCTCCTACAAAGGAAATATGCTGTGACGGCAATAAAGCAGATTTTTCGAAATTTAAGGTTATGCCCAACTGGGAGCACATGCTGATAGTGTAATCTCTGGCGTGAATCAGTTGATGCCTGGTGGTGGCAGTGAGGAGCCAGTCATCGAGATATGGAAACACCCGGAATCCTAAATGTCTCAGGTGAGCCGTGACCACTGCCATGCATTTGGTGAACACTCTGGGGGCTGTGGTGAGACCAAAGGTCAGAGCTCAGAATTGGTAGTGATCAAGCCAGAAACACAAGTGATCTTTGGATGGCCTGGCAATTTTGATGTGGTAATACACATCCTTGAGATCTATCGAGCAATCCAATCGCCCGTTTCAAGAAACAGAAGTATCGATTGAAGCGTGACCATCTGGAACTTTTCCTTTTTGACAAAGGTATTTAGTTTATTGGGGTCTAAGATGGGCCTCCAGTCCCCTGTTTTCTTTGGAACTAAAAAGAACCTGGAGTAAGTCCAGGATCCTATCTGGTCCACCGGGACTGGCTGGATGACTCTTTTTTTCCAGCAGCCTTTGAATTTCTATGGCTGCTAGATTCCGCAGACTGGGTGGAAAGTCTGGGATTCTTGCACGAATGGAAGAGGATTCTGAAAAGGGAATGATGTAACCTCTGGTAATTATGCTTTTTACCCAGGAATCTGATGTAATTCCTAGCCAGGCATCTGGGTATAAAGCTAAGCGACCCCCAACTGCCTCCAGAGCAGGACGGTCGGGCCTTCTCTCAGGAGCGCTGATAGGCCTTCCAAGGAACTGCTCCCTATCACCCTGGTTCTGCGGACCCCCTCTGCCACCTGGGCGGCATCTACCATTATACCCCCTTCCTCTGCCCCTGGAGGGGTGTTCACCTCGTGTGTTCTGGAAAAGCTCCTTGGGACTTCTGGAACCACATTTTTCCACCTTTCTGCCCTTTGTGGTATGGTCTAGTGGGAGTGGAAAAATGGACTCCTACAGCAGATAGAGTCTTTCCTTCCTGCTCACACCTAGTGAGTGTCTCCTTGACTTTAGGCCCAAACAAGGAAGAGCCATCAAATGGGGTATTAATACAAGAAGACTTGAAGGCTTTCGCAAAGGAGCATAAGCACATCCAGGATTGTCTCCGCAGAGCTATCGCTGAACCTGCTGCCCGGCTCGATCCCTCGGCTGCATAAGAAATGAACCGCATGGATGAGTTTATAATGGAATTAAGGGTGTTAAGCTGTGCTGTCACTTTCTCAAGGGTTGCTCGTAGCGTTGCTGTGTTGCCCTGTAGAGCATCTCCAAGCTCTTTGAGGAGATGGGTTAAATAGTTAAGCAATCTCAATGCAAATGTCGTAGAACTAAAGATGCGTTTCCCATATCGGTCCATCGCCCTGGAATCTTTATTAGGAGGATGGACAGAAGAAGAGGTCTCTGACATCTCTTTCTTGGTGGCTGCCGCCACCACCATGGCATCAACAGGGGCTCCCTTTGTAAGAAAGGACTTATCCTGAGGGGAGGTGATAAATTTTTTGGGCCTCTGAGGGACCGGTTCCATGGAATCAGGAGACGCCCATGCCTTTCGAGCGATCAAGTCCATTAATACATCAAAAGGCGGAGTAACCCAAGAGGTGGAAGGTTGAGAACCAAAGGCCTTCAGGAGCACCAACTGACCCTCAGTAGGGATAAGGGACTGCCAGTCACCCTCTGCTTAAGTATTTCTAGGATGTCTGCAAATGAGATATCCTCTGAGGGGGATCGTGGGGACCCTTCTTATTCCTCTAAGTCGGTGTCTGATGTCAAGGATTCCTGAG